>NC_053022.1:484579807-484879807 GCF_003073215.2 Triticum urartu | reverse complement strand
CCTAGTTTGGTTCTAATTTACGAATAAACGAACACGTGGACGCGTCCACCGACGTTGAATGGTAAAGTGCGTTGAAACAGATCGATCCGGACGTATGCAAGCTATTTCAAGGTCGAATTTGGAGATCCCATGAGACCTCTTTCTTCACTCCTCTCCAATAGGCCGGCCGTTACTCAAAATGCCAACGCATGAACAGGGTTTTCGTCGTCAGCACCATCCATCACAAAAGCATGGCGTGCCACTAGACCTACCCCGTCAGCCAAACCTGCCGTGCAGGGGTGGTACATCCCGTTTCCGGTGCACTCCACCGCGCACACATGCATACATTGCCATGAGTCACCCCCAAGACCACAAATCTGGCTGCAGTTAACTTCCCATTCCTTCCCGCCGTTTTTCTGCACGCATTTGCGGGCGTTTCCCTCCTATATTTTCTCCGGTAACCGGGGGAGGTTGGCAGCAGCAATACGAGGGAAGCCAAACCTGACGCCATCGGGTGATCCAATATCAACTCACCTGTGACTACTAAACGAAGGAACTGCAAATTTGGCCAACCACCGCCATGTTAAAAAAGGAAGGGTATCAGCAACCTCCGTCTTATCTATCCGGTAAAGTGCTGCATTTCTTTTTTGCAGATCATGTTAACAGTTTTCTTTATATGTTCTTTCTCTGTCTATTTTAAAAAGCCGTAACCTTTTCTTATTTTTTGAGCTCTCCGCTTTCCTGCTCTTTCCGGTTGGGTTCATAAGTCGGACACGGGATTTACGTCTTTGATTTGACTAATAAAATATGTATAAAATGACACAAAAGCTATACAGTTAGAAATAACATTCGTCAACGAATTTAGAGATATATTTTTAGAAAATATAATACAAGTCTCCCTAGTTTTTTTAAACTCTACCCTGTACATTAATTAATTAATTTGTTATTATGATCATTTTATACTGCAAACGCCATGCATCACGAATAACCATTAGAAATAACACTCTCAGACTTATTATGAAAACTAAATTTAGCAATCTGATGCACTAACTAGCCTCTTAATTTTAACCAGCTTAAAACTTTTGAGAAGACTTATAATGGCTAAAGCTTCCTTCCTAGTTAAATTGAAGACTTAAAAACTTGCAGATATGAGAATGTCGCCAATAAATATATCCAACGCCTCACGCTGCTTCAGTGATGTATCCATCACATCAAAACATGTTAATTGCATTATTAATCTTACTTTGAAAACAAAATGAAATTGTATTAAACACAATTAAACTTGGGATCAACATTAATTAATCTATGCGTAAGATCAATGATATATGACTTAGATGTGCAAATACTTATGACACATCTAGACATGCTTTAGCAAAACTGATAATGTTACTGTCTGTTTCTCAAAAAGAACGATAATATTACTGTCTAACTGGACGTGCGTGCACGCACACGATTACTAGTCTTTGGTAAGCAACACGTGCTGATTATTTTTTAAGAAAGTACCGATTTTACCAAACGAAAACATGCCTTCTTTGGTAACCAATAAGCGCTGATTTTTTTTCTTTTTTGAGAAAGTACCGACTCAATTGGCAGCTAAAGTCCGATTTTTGACATGTAATCACAGCGATTGTGTATAAAAAATTTGTTGTCCCGTTGCACCGCACCGCTATTATCAGTCCAGCAAAAGAAAAAGACCGACTCAATCAAAAAAAGAAAAGGGAAAAAGAAAGAGATAGCATGTGGCTTGTGTGTCATTCCTCACTGGCTTGGGCTTTGCGAGTTAGGTAGAGTTTTTTTAGCATGATGTTTGCCGGCACTGCCAAAAAACTGCCTGCAGTGGAGTAGCAGGAGGGTTCATCCAGCCACACACAAAACACTTTGCGCGGAGCTGGGTGGGTGTCACTGGCCGCACCAATCAGCACCGGCTGAGTCGAGAAGCATCATGGTTCATGCGTCCGTCCTGCTCCCGGTCCTTTTCCTTTTTTTTCTCAATCAAATTATTAAAGAGAGATAATAAAATTATTAAAGAGAGATAAGTGTAGCCTGGCCAGTAGTAGTGTAAGTGTACTCCTTGGTGCTGCCGGGTGCATAAAACCAAAACGGGCCGCCAGAAATATGCCGGGGATAATGGTAACTGGTGGTAACGGACGCGCCCGTCAGCTGGCAGCGGCGTGCCCGGCGCGTGCCAGAGCGTGCTGCCAGCCCGCCCGGAGCCGGAAGCCGCCCCAGTTCATGTGCGCGCCGGACGCGGTCAGAGACACAGCAACGGCTATATTAGGACAGTCAATCACCGCTATTCGATCCACCGCGGCACCAGTTTCCTAATACTACTAGTCCTCCTCCGACTCCTCATACTCCGAGTTTCCTCATGGCCACCGCACACCAGAGCGACGGCGCCGCCGCCGCCAACGGCAAGAGCAACGGCCACGCCGTGCCCCCCGCCGCGAACGGCGAGAGCAACGGCCACGCCGAGGCCGCTCCTGTGAACGGCGAGAGCAACGGGCATGCGGCGGCGGCGGCGGCGGAGCCGGAGGAGGCGGTGGAGTGGAATTTCGCGGGGGCCAAGGGCGGCGTCCTGGCGGCGACGGGGGCGAACATGAGCATCCGGGCGATACGGTACAAGATCAGCGCGAGCGTGCGGGAGAGCGGGCCGCGGCCCGTGCTGCCGCTGGCCCACGGGGACCCGTCCGTGTTCCCGGCCTTCCGCACGGCCGTCGAGGCCGAGGACGCCGTCGCCGCCGCGCTGCGCACCGGCCAGTTCAACTGCTCCCCCGCCGGCGTCGGCCTGCCCGCCGCACGAAGGTAACACAACAAACAATTTCCTTTTCGCGTGCTGCACCGTAATCTATGCATGCGCATGTGCCGCTTTCACGTGTCCGTCCACTGTTCCTCTTTCCCTATGCGTTCAGAAATTTGACCTTCTTCATCAGTTAAAAAAGGAAGAAGAAATTTGACCTTCCTGTACCTTGTAAAAACAGTGCCGTGGCAGAGCACCTGTCGCAGGGTGTGCCGTACAGGCTATCGGCCGACGACATCTTCCTCACCGCCGGCGGAACTCAGGCAATCGAAGTCATAATCCCGGTTCTTGCCCAAACCGCCGGCGCCAACATTCTGCTCCCCAGGCCAGGCTATCCAAACTACGAGGCGCGCGCGGCGTTCAACAAGCTGGAGGTTCGACATTTCGACCTTATCCCGGAGAAGGGGTGGGAGATCGACATCGACTCGCTGGAATCCATGGCCGACAAGAACACAACTGCGATGGTCATCATAAACCCAAACAATCCATGTGGCAGCGTTTACTCCTACGAGCATTTGGCCAAGGTTTTACAATTTACATCCTTTGCCTTGCTCTGTTTGAATATGGATTCAGTGCGCCTGCTGAATTCTTCTTGCTAATCGTGTGCTGACGTTGTTCAATTAGGTCGCAGAGGTGGCAAGAAAGCTCGGAATATTGGTGATTGCTGACGAGGTATACGGCAAGCTGGTTCTGGGCAGCGCCCCGTTTATCCCAATGGGTGTGTTTGGGCACATTACCCCTGTGCTGTCCATAGGGTCTCTGTCCAAGTCATGGATAGTTCCTGGATGGCGCCTTGGATGGGTAGCGGTGTACGACCCCAGAAAGATTTTAGAGGAAACTAAGGTACTAACTCTATCATTCTTTTCATATGCTACTATGGGGATTAATTAGTACTCTGTTATGCTAAATTTGTACTGACTATCTTTTGGTAGATCTCTGCATCTATTACGAATTACCTTAATGTCTCAACGGACCCAGCAACCTTCATTCAGGTCAGTCTTCGGTATTTACTCCTCCTTGTCCTATTTTGCTCCGGTCCCTATGTTGTAGGTAGCCCACGGGCATGTCAAATGACCGGCTTGAAGTAAGTATACATAGATTTTACTGAGTTTGAAAGTCGAAGTCAAACATGATTGAAGAAAGATACATATATTTGTGGTTATTTACCTTTGTTTGCTTTGATTTGATAAAATAAATAAACATAAAAACTGAACCGACTATTGAATAGAACTAGTCCTTATAAAATACACATTGTATTCTTCTCGGTCAAGTATGTAATATATCAGAAATTCTTTTAGAAAATGTACATTGTAGAGTATACCATTATTTTCAGAATTTCTTCACCTACAGCAGCTTCTCTTGCATCTTCAGATTTTGATATCCTTGACGTTATTGTTCTCTTATGATTCACATGCCTTAGTTATTGATTTTTGTACTATCAAATTGCTTAGGCGGCTCTTCCTCAAATTCTTGAGAACACAAAAGAAGATTTCTTCAAGGGGATTATCGGTCTGCTAAAGGAATCATCAGAGATATGCTATAGACAAATAAAGGAAAATAAATACATTACATGCCCTCACAAGCCAGAAGGATCGATGTTTGTAATGGTAAGCCTGTTTTATAGAGTATAGTAAAATGTTTCCTTAGGGAGTGTCAATAAGCATAAACTTAATTATATATGATTAAATTCGAACTGCAATGCATCCAAAATAACTAATTGAAATTTAAATTACATTTTTCTATGGATATATGCAAAGATGCATGTATTCGAAGAATAATAACGAGAGCTAAAGTTCTTCTAGGACTAATCACCTTGATATCATTTGTCCATTTTTATTGTTTCTGTGGAATGATACTGATCAAATCATATTACAGAAAGATTTATTATAGTTTTTAGAAAAAATGATCAATTTTCCACAATTGTGTATTAACTTCCATGTAAACAGGTGAAACTGAACTTACATCTTTTGGAGGAGATCCATGATGACATTGATTTTTGCTGCAAGCTCGCGAAAGAAGAATCGGTGATTTTATGCCCAGGTAGGACTGCATTTTCTCATTTAAATACAGAAATTAAATGTATGGAATGATCGTAATTTTTTTGTTATACTGAACAACAGTATATATATTGTGAGAACATTAGATTCTGTTTGACTGATATATGCTTCTTAATTGTAAACACATATTCTAATGTGTTTTTGGACTGTATAGGAAGTTCTTAACAATTTCCGAGATAAGTACGCATATAATGATTACCATATATTATATAACTGCGTTAGAATATTCTTTGTTTTTATGTGAAGACTAACATGGCTTGTACTTCTCCTTGTTTCTTGACCTGGTGTCGTTTCTATTATTATATGTTTGTGCTGCTCACAAAAAGTTATGAAGCAAATGTTTGAAATGATTGTTAATAATATACTTTTGACAATTCTCAAAAACAGAACTTATGTATGTATGCCTCTAAAATGCAGGGAGTGTTCTGGGAATGGAAAATTGGGTCCGCATTACTTTTGCTTGTGTTCCATCTTCTCTTCAAGATGGCCTCGAAAGGATCAAATCCTTCTGTCAAAGGAACAAGAAGAAGAATTCAATTAATGGTTGTTAGTTGTACATCTGACTGAAGCTGTAAATCATTTTCAGTTATCCCGATCTATATCTTTCAATAAAATGGAACCTTTAGTTCTCTATGAATAGAAGTCAACATCTCCTTGAATATGTTATGGTTGCCATGGCCTGGACGAAACAATAGTGAATGTTAGTGAAGTTACATTGGTGTCGAAGATCTTTAAAGTTTGTTTTTTGGGAACTTTAAGTACACGTTCTCCTTTTTTAGAGAAAATGCATATCGCCTGACTTTATAGATAAAACCCAACAAGCCAAATCATAGAGTAACAAACAGGACCAGTTCACAACCATAGAAAAGAAGTCTTAGTACAGCCGACACGACAGAAGGCACGCAGGCCTAACGAAATAAAACATGAGACGAAACACCAAAAGTCACACTCCAAGGGGCTGGCTGGAACGGGCGGCATGATGGAGGTTCAAGGCAGTCACACGGATCTTGATTATGAAATCAGTGAGCATCTTGAAGTCCGTCAGCCTAGACAGCGGCTTCCATTGCTGTAAAAGGGCAGCCATTTTGTACAGACAATCAGCTGGACAGTTAGGAAATACATGTTCAATAGTAAACTTGTTTCTAGTGGTCCAAAAACACCAAGCAAAAGCAGCAAAGGCGAACCAGGAGACACGGGCTCATTGGCCTACTAAAGAATTTGCATTATTCAAGAGATCCACAGAACTCTTGGGGGGCCAATTGCAATTAAGTCAGGAGCGAACACAGCTCCAGCCAAATTTGGCAAAATGCAGTTAAATAGAATATGTTCAGTGTCTTCGGTCTTTCCACAAAGAGCACAAGCTGCATTGGCATTACCGTGCCTCTTGATAATTTGGTCACTAGCTGGAAGTTTACGTTTAATCGCTTGCCAAAGGAAAATCTTAATTTTCAGAGGGATCCAGGAACGCCAAATTGCCTTTAAAAGGTTGTCCCGACGCCCAGCACAAAGACGGGAGTAGAGTGACTTAACTGTAAAATGATCAGAGGGGGAGTGGGGCTAGGTGATAGAATCGGGATTCTCCGAAAGCACGGGGAAGCAAGCAGTGAGTTCCTGTCGACTATCCAACTCTGCAGAAGGCAGGACCCGTCTAAAATCCAGATCCCAGTTACGAAAAGCTAGCTTCGTGATGGAGCCTAAGGGATCAGAAACATAAGAGAAAAGGACTGGGAAGGAACTAGCTAGAGGGCCGTCTCCAAACCACCAATCAAGCAAAAATCTGGTTGACTTACCGTCACTCACCGCAAATTTGACCAAGCTTCTAAATTCATTGCGAACCAACCCAAGGGCCCTCCTGAATTGGGAGCCACCTCTCATGTAGGCAAAAAATGGTGTGGTATTTGAAAAGTACTTAGCTTTGAGAATTTGGATCCAAAGTGTCTCGGGTGGCTCATTATAGATCAGCCACCACCATTTCATAATTAGGCGCTTATTCATGATAGACATGTTAGTGATCCCCAACCACCCCAAGGTTTTTAGGTTTGCACATAAGTTTCCATCTAACCATTATGTATTTTTTTCTTGTTATCCGCCGAGTTCCAATAGAAAGCACTACGGTCTTTGTCAAAAGCCTCATGGTTAGACACAAAAAGCCGGTAGAAGCCCATGATGTATGTAGGGAGGCTCGATAAACTATAATTGATGAGGACCACCTTCCCAGCCGAGGTGTGGTGTCTACCACGCCATGATGCAACGCGAGCAGCGATTTTTTTTCTTCGTGGCCTGAAGGTGTCGGCTTTAAGGCTTAGGGGTGAGATGGGCACTCCAAGATAGTGAGTCGTAGGGAACGAGCCCAACTTACAGTTAAGCAAGTTGGCCGCACGGATTCGAGCCTCAAGTGAGCAGCCCAGAACGAAGGCCTCGCTCTTAGAGAGGTTAATCTTTAGGCCAGAAAGTTGTTCAAAGCAGAGGAGGATAAATTTAAGGTTCGCCAGTTGAAGCTCGTCATATTCCACCAGGATAATAGTGTAGTCCGCATAATAAAGGTGGGAGATGCCATTCAGGAACACATTCTCTCAACTTATGTTGAAGCACTTTGTAAACAATTGCAGATTTGGCTTTATCATAATATGGATTAAACTAGTCGGATACTTTGCAAGCACAAACCCTAACTATGTTAGTTTCACTAAGGTGGGTTCGAGGGCAAGGATGGATTGGCTGATGATATCCCCAATCACCTGATTAGGGATAGTAATTTTTTGTTGTTTGGTTGGGTAGGATTGTCTGGGTTATGGCATCTCCAACACCGACCCTCAAACCACCCGCATCCGTTCGGACCGTGGAAGCCATCCAACATGGGCCTGTATCGGTCCGCGGCGCAGTCTGGATGTACTTTCTCCCGCAAACCGGAGACAAATATGGGGTGGGGGTGGGCTTTGCGGGTGTCCGGCAGCACCCACGCCCGATTCTTACCGCCCAGGCCCACCCAAGCCCCCTCCCTAGCCCGCCAGCGCTTCACGCTCGAAACGGTCAGCGCCACTCTAGAGCGTCACTGCCACATTCATGCCCGGCTAGAGCGGACGCGACCGCTCACTGGTGTCGGCATTGAAGCGACGTGTCGGCCGGGAGAGATCACCCTTGCCGCTTCCCGGTGCAAGTGAGTATTGCGTGTTCAAACGACACGACAGTCGCCTGTTCGTCCATCTACCACTCACATTAATGACACACGGCTGCTGAGGCGGCTACTCCGGCGCCACCCGTCCGCCCATCTGCCGCCCACCATTGCTATATAAACTGCTGCCCCGGCCATAGCCGCAATCATCCGCCCCGACCCCTCTCCTCATAACTTCCGCCATGGATTCCTCCCCCGTCAAAGCTCTCTAGGACAGGCTGACGCCGGACCAAAAGAAGATGACCGCCATTGCTAACGAGTGGCTGGCCGACAGGTAGCCGGAAGATGAAGACGTCCCAATGAAGGACGTGGTCGATGACAAGCCGGCACCACCCTCCTTGTCGCGCCACCCTCTCCGGGGCATTGCACCATAACTATCGGCGAGGCTCGTGCCCATTACATGGACATGGTGCGGGAGGAGCAGTTCCAGGAGGCGTAGGCCAACGCTGTCTACAACCACCAACTCCTCCAGGAGCACCTGCAGGCGGAGGAGCAGCCCGTTGCCGGCAGGGTGATCGCATCGGACGCGGACCCGACGGAGCAGTAGGCGCTGCTTGAGTCCTACCGCTCTGCCTGCGAGATCCGCCTCACCCGCTGGCGGTCGGCGGAGGTGGCGTCCTCTGTTGGGGAACGTAGTAATAATTCAAAAATTTCCTACGTGTCACCAAGATCAATCTAGGAGATGCTAGCAACGAGAGAGAGAGGGAGTGCATCTTCAACCCTTGAAGATCGCTAAGCAGAAGCGTCACAAGAATGCGGTTGATGGAGTCGTACTTGCGGTGATTCAAATCACGGAAGATCCAATCCAAGCGCCGAACGGATGACGCCTCCGCGTTCAACACACGTATAGCCCGGGGACGTCTCCTCCTTCTTGATCGAGCAAGGGGAGAGGAGAAGTTGAGGGAGAGCTCCGGCAGCACGACGACGTGGTGGTGGAGCTTGCGGTTCTCCGGCAGGGCTTCACCAAGCACTACTACTACGGAGGAGGTGTAGGAGGAGGGAGGGCTGCGCCAAGGGAAGGGGTGCGGCTGCCCTCTCTTTCCCTCACTATATATAGGGGAAGGGGGAGGAGGAAGCGCCCTAGGGTTTCCCTAGGGGAGGGGTGGTGGCCATAGGGAAACCTTAGATGGGTTTGGGCGCCCCCACCCCTAGGAAACTTGGCCCCCAAGCCGGGATGGGCGACTGCCCTAGGGGAGGTGCCCCCACCTCTCCAGGTTACGTGAGATGGGATGGGAGGGGCGCACAACCCCTTAGTGGGCTGGTGTGCCCCTCCCCTTGGCCCATAAGGCCTCCCAACGCTTGCCGGGGCCTCCGAAACTCCTTTCAGTCATGCTGGTCGTCACCCGGTACTCCCAGAACAATTCCGGACTCCAATACCCTTTGTCCAATATATCGATCTTCACCTCCAGACCATTCCGGAGCTCCTCTTCATGTTCAGGATCTAATCCGGGACTCCGAACAACCTTCGATAACCACATACTATTCCCATTACAACTCTAGCGTCATCGAACCTTAAGTGTGTAGACCCTATGGGTTCGGGAACTATGCAGACATGAGCGAGATAGCTCTCCGGCCAATAACCAACAGTGGGATCTGGATACCCATGTTGGCTCCCACATGTTCCACGATGATCTCATCGGATGAACCACGATGTCGGGGATTCAATCAATCCCATATACAATTCCCTTTGTCTGTTGGTATGTTACTTGCTCGAGATTCGATCGTCGGTATCCCCATACCTCGTTCAATCTCGTTACGGCAAGTCTCTTTACTCGTTCCGTAATACATGATCCCGTGGCTAACTCCTTAGTAAGATTGAGCTCATTATGATGATGCATTACCGAGTGGGCCCAGTGATACCTCTCCGTCATACGGAGTGAAAAATCCCAGTCTCGATTCGTGCCAACCCAACAAACACTTTTGGAGATACCTGTAGGGCACCTTTATAGTCACCCAGTTATGTTGTGATGTTTGATACACCCAAAGCATTCCTACAGTATCCGGGAGTTGCACAATCTCACGGTCTAAGGAAATGATACTTGACATTAGAAAAGCTCTAGCAAACGAACTACACGATCTTGTGTTATGCTTTGGATTGGGTCTTGTCCATCACATCATTCTCCTAATGATGTGATCCCGTTATCAACGACATCCAATGTCCATGGTTAGGAAACCATAACCATCTATTGATCAACGAGCTAGTCAACTAGAGGCTCACTAGGGACATGTTGTGGTTTATGTATTCACACATGTATTACGGTTTCCGGTTAATACAATTATAGCATGAACAAGGAAATATAATAATAACCATTTTATTATTGCCTCTAGGGCATATTTGCAAGAGTCTCCCACTTGCACTGTCGGCGTTCTGGGAACGGGGGTCCCTAGACTTGCCTGCCTGCGGCCTGCGGCGTGGCTCGAAGGGGGGCCCAGCACGGCCCATCTTCATCAACACAGACTCAAGACCCTCGCGAGGGGCCAAGCCTCGCGGGGCGGACGACACGGAGCTTCCTCAGGCACGGCCTCATCAGGCTGGCTCACGAGGAGGCGGAGAGATCAAGGCGGGGTACCTCACGAGGTGCCCGTGACGCAAGCCATGACGACCAAGGGCGCCAGCCCGCGCAATGTCCTCCTTTCCTCTTTGGTGCAAAGGGGCAAGCGCAGCCGCGGAGTACCGAGGCATCAGGCAAAGGTTGCCATTTCGGTGCAACGAGACCAAGACCAGGAGGACTGCAAGACGGAGGTCATCGTGGAGCCCAAGACGACATCACCACCAGAGCTTTGTGCAGGTGAAGACTACTTTTGTCAGGATAGCTGGTACTAGCTGTCCCCCTTCAAATTAGCCCGCCATTGTTGGCTCCCTTCCCGCTCGATATTTGGGAAGAGGACCAGGGCCTCTATAAATAGGACTAGCCACCCCAGGGTAGGAGGATGGAGGATCGAGTATCGAGGATAGAGAAAAGGGGGGAGATCGAACCAGAGGGAGAATCGAGAAGAGAGAGAGAGAAGGGTGATTGAACTCCTCCCAGCAGTTCATCGCCCCAGCCAAGAACAGACTCTCACGAGGCTGTTCTTCCTTGTATTGCCCATCATCATCAGCCCAAGAGGCAATCAACCACACGACACACTGGAGTAGGGTATTACACCACAACGGTGGCCCGAACCAGTATAAACCCTGTGTCTCTTGTGTTGTTCTTTCCATAGCTTAGATCTTAGCGAGGCGGAGGGGTGCAGGTAGTTAGAAGGCGAAATCTCCGTGCGCACCCCAGTGTTCGAACCACAAGGGTCAGCCGAAACCCGAAATCCGACATTTGGTGCGCCAGGTAGGGGTGCACCAGAGTTTTCCATTCCGCCACCGCCACGACCTGCCTCGCGATGAGTAGCGCGTCGCCCGCTCCGGCCGCCGGTGCCAGCACGGGGGCCAGGGGGCTCCGAGCCCTGGCCACAGCCCTGCAACGGGTACGGTGGCCGGACAAGTTCAAGCCAACGACGCCGCCACGCTAAGGCGGCGTGACTGATCCGCTGGCCTTCTTGCTGGCGTACGAGGAGGCCAACCTCGAAGCTGGAGGTGACGATAGGGTCATGGCCAACTGGCTCCCCATGGCCCTCACCGGCGCTCCGCGCGCATGGCTGCTCCACCTGCCGGCAGCCTCCGTGGCCTCTTGGGAAGAGCCCCGCGGCCTTTTCCCCGCCCATCACGCTACACCAACACCCCCGGTCGTTGCGGCCCTCCTGGGAGGCTCGCAGGCGCCGCCTACAAGTCACCACGTCAAGCCGTTCATCCGCCGGGTCAGCGCCGCTTCCATGCGACAGGGGGCTCTCCCGGACCGGGCGGCGCCCAAGGCCGGCCCGACCTTCAGCTCGGAGGACCACCCCTCCAACTCGGCCTGCTCGGGTGCGCTCCCCATGCTGTGTACCCCCACCATCTGCCAGGTGGCCGTCACCAGAACTCTCATCGATGGCGGTGCGGGCCTCAGCGTGCTCTCGGTCGAGACCTTCAACCTCCTCTGCATACCCCTGGAATGGCTGCAACCCAGTCGGCCCTTCTCAGGCGTTGGGGGCGGATCATCCAGCTCCTTGGGACAGATCCGGCTCCCAGTAACCTTCGGCACCTACAACAACTTCCGCACGGAGCTGGTCGACTTTGACATTGCCCCCATCGGTCTCCCCTACAACGCCATCCTCGGCTACCCAGCGCTGGCCCAGTTCATGGCCGTGACGCACCCGACGTACAACCTCATGAAGATGCCCGGGAGCAGCGGTGTCCTCACCGTGCACGGGGACACCGGAGACGCGCTACGGGTGCTCAAGCTCGCCTTCAAGACGGCGGCATCGGCACAGCCCGCCGACTTGGAGACCCCCGAGCCCAAGGGGGCTGCACCCGCCAAGAAGAAACAGTTGTTTACCCAAGACAAGGCAGAAACCAAGCAGATACCCATCGATGAGGACGGGTCCACCAACGCCACTTTCACCATAGGCGCCAACCTCGAACCCGAGCAGGAGGAGGCCCTGGTCGGGTTCCTGCGCGTGAACAAGAAGGTATTCGCTTGGGAGCCTGACCAGTTGGCGGGGATCCCTAGGAGTGTAATCGAGCATCACCTCAACGTGTGCCCCAACGTGCGCCCTGTGAAGCAGAAGGCAAGGCGGCAGTCCACAGAAAAGCAGGCCTTCATCGTCCAATAGACCCGCAAATTAGAAGCCGCTGAGGTCATTCGCGAGGTCCGATACCCGGATTGGTTGGCCAACCCTGTCGTTGTGCCAAAGAAGGGAGGGAAGCGAGGCGCCAGAAGGCTAGGTCATGTACTTTGATGGGGCGTTCTCTAGGCATGGCGCTGGGGCTGGGGCGGTGCTTATATCGCCCACTCAGGACAAGCTCTACTACGCTGTGCAGCTCTGTTTCCAGCAAGGTGAAAAGGTCTCCAACAACATAGCGGAGTATGAAGGTTTAATAGCGGGCTTGAAGGCCGTAGCTGCCCTGGGGGTGAAACGCCTCACCATCAAGGGCGATTCGCAACTCCTTGTCAATTTCTCCAACAAGGTGTACGAGCCGAAAGATGAGCACATGGAAGCCTACCTTGCGGAGGTCCGCAGGATGGAGAAGCAGTTCTGGGGGTTGGAGTTGCAGCGTGTGCCCCGTGGCACCAATCAGGAGGCCGACGACAACGCCAAACGGGCGTCCAGGCGGTTACCTCAGGAGCCTGGCGTTTTCGAGAAGCGGCTCTTCAAGCCCTCAGCCCTGCCATCATTGTCAAACACGGCTCAGCCTCGGGAGGAGCTCCCCTAGCCACCTGCCTCAGGAGCCCGGCCTGTGGCCCGGCCTCAGGAGCACGCCTGCTCCTGACGATGGAACCTCAGGAGGGGTGCTGGATCACGGAGCTCCGGAGTTACTTAACACAAGGGACCCTGCCGAAGAAGGAGGAGGAAGCGGAGCGTGTGGCACGGCAGGCCACGGCATACTGCATCAAGGATGGAGAGCTCTACCGGAAGCGACCAAACGGTGTATCCCTGCGCTGCATCTCCAGGGAGCAAGGAAAGGAACTGCTGGAAGATATACACGGCAGAGACTGTGGACATCATTCATCATCACGGACCCTCGTCGACAAGGCGTTCCGCAGTGGGTTTTATTGGCCCACCGCACTCAATGACACCGTCGAACTAGTGAAAGCTTGTGAGGCCTGCCAGTTCCACGCCAAGCAGATCCATCAGCCGGCAGGAGGCCTGCAGACTATACCCCTTTCGTGGCCATTCGCAGTCTGGGGGCTGGGCATCCTGGGCCCGTTTCCTCGGGCGCCAGGGGCTACCGCTACCTCTACGTCGCCGTGGACAAGTTCACCAAGTGGGCTGAAGTAGAGGCCGTCCGCACCATCCCCGCGGGTTCCGCGGTCAAGTTCATCAGGGGCATCGTGAGCCGGTTCGGGGTGCCGAACTGCATCATCATGGACAATGGTTCGCAGTTCACCAGTAACCTTTTCAAAACATACTGTGCTAACCTTGGAACGCAGATATGCTACGCTTCGGTGGCGCACCCCCGAAGCAACGGCCAGGCCGAGCAAGCCAACGCAGAGGTCCTGAGGGGCCTCAAGACCAGGACGTTCAAGAAGAAGCTGGAGGCCTGCGGCAGAGGTTGGTACGACAAGCTTCAGTCTGTGTTGTGGTCCATCCGCACAACCGCGACCAAGCCGACTGGAGAGACCCCGTTCTTCCTGGTCTACGGAGCCGAAGCGGTCCTCCCTCACGAGGTCATACGTCGCTCCGCGCGGGTCCTGGCATTCGACGAGGCGCAGCAGGACGCCATGCGGGGGATGGACCTCGTGCTGGGGGAGGAACGTCACCGAGAAGCCGCGCTGCGAGCGGCGAGGTACCAACAAGCACTGCGACGATATCACTACCGCAACATCCGCCCCAGAACTCTCGAGGTAGGAGACCTCGTGCTCAGGCGGGTTCTCTCCAGGGAGGGATTGCATAAGCTCTCTCCCATGTGGGAGGGCCCGTTCAAGGTTGTTCATGTTTCCAGGCCCGGCTCCGCGCGCTTGGAGACTCAGGATGTTCCATGCGTTCTGGACCGGAGCGCCGGCCTCAGGCCCTGGGGCTCCCTCCCACGCCCAGTGGCAGCACTTAGCTCCACGCTGGTGAGAAGACGTCGAAGACTAGATTAGGTGCCGGACGCGGCTTTTTCATTTGCTTTCCGCAGTTGGCTTGTTCATTCTCATTCGAAGTTTTATTGAAGCTGTTGCCGTCTTTGGCTTGTGGTTCTTCGAATTTTCACTCTCCTGCCTCGATTTCTCTTATGCAAGGCCTCTCTTATGCAAGGCCTCGCGAGGGGGCCAGCCGAGCGCCCTCGCGAGTGTCCCTGTCCTAGTCATTCAAAGGTTTCGCGACTTGGGTCCATTACAAGAGCACCCCTCCAGTCCATGCCCCACGGGCACCGCGACACGAACACAGGGCCTGGGTCGGTCGCCCCCCACGGCTGGGGCCGGGAACTATCCACGCGCGGGCACGTAGTCGGAAGGCACGATAACGGAAGCAAAACGATGATTAACAGCAATAACCCAAACACGCCCCCGCGGGGCTCCACACTACTGTCTTTTTACGCAGGAAAAAGGAAAAGAAAGAACAAATCAGGCGCAGCTTGCCTCACACCGGCCTGCAGGGAAGACTCGAGTTGCCTCCGGGGCTCAGGCCAACTCCCTCTCGCGCTTCACCGAGGCGCGACGGCGGGCAGACACGCTACCACCTCCCAAGCAGATACGACGGCGTGGAGGCTGACCGCGGCCACCGCTAGAAGAGTCGCTGCCTGAAGAAGAACCGGAGAAGCTTGGGGAACCCTGAGCGCCGCCAGTCACGCAAGCGCTGTCCTCTCCATCATCGCCGGAGCTGGGTTCCTGGCCGTGGTCGTCGTCCTCAGGGCAGCACCCTGCACGGCGACCATCTTCCCCAAACACCCTCACGTAGAGGGAGGCATCGCAGTCAAACTTGAAGTGCAGGGTGCACCGACGGCTCAGGCCACGCGCGCGGGCAAACGTCTGCCAACCGCGGGCCAAGGCTAGGCTCCTGGCTGCGGAGACCTCCAGTGAAGCCCATGAGGCCCGGCTGCAGCAGCCGTCAACCTGGAGCCAGAGGCCGCCCGGGGAGCCGACCGGGAGCTCGCCGAGGAGGAAGCGAGGAAGTGGAAGCCGGGTGCTAGTCGGCTCCGCCGACCACACAACGAACTCCGGCAACACCTCTGCAGCGCGAAAGCGCGGCCTAGGGGGACGCGCGACCGAAGCGCGCCCCCCGGCCGCAGCAGTCCGCCCGTCACCATGCTGGAAATCGTCTCTGCGGCCGCGGGGAGCTGCCGTGGTGGCCACAGGATGTTTGCGAGGGCGCCCTTGGCCGCGCTTGGGCGGGGGAGAGGCAGGCTCTACCCGGCGAGCCTTCCCCTTCTCTGCGGCCGAGAACCTCCTCGACGGGGCCATGAAGAAGGAGAAGCAAAGGGGGATGAACTGGAAGGGCGCGCGCCATTCCGTACTTATGACCGGCGAAGGCCAACCGCCGACCTCCACGATCGCAGGTAATCATGACCCGCTTTGCATGCAGGGACTTGTCCAATCCGTGAAGTTGCCGAGGCGCCATGGGGAAGTGGAGGCGCTCACGTCCAATCAACCGCCACGCGACGCCCAAGGCCGCAGGCTGTTAGGGCCCGTGGCGCTTCGCTCTTGCCCTTCCACCTTCCTGCACGGCCAAGTCTGGGCGCGCCTTAGGCCCGGGGGCTACTATCGGTGTTCTGGGAACGGGGGTCCCCAGACTTGCCTGCCTGCGGCCTGCGGCGTGGCTCGAAGGGGGGCCCAGCATGGCCCATCTTCATCAACACAGACTCAAGACCCTCGCGAGGGGCCAAGCCTCGCGGGGCGGACGGCACAGAGCTTCCTCAGGCACGGCCTCATCAGGCTGGCTCGCGAGGAGGCGGAGAGATCAAGGCGGGGTACCTCACGAGGTGCCCGTGATGCAAGCCATGACGACCAAGGGCGCCAGGCGGGCGCCAGCCTGCGCAGTGTCCTCCTTTCCTCTTTGGTGCAAAGGGGGCAAGCGCAGCCGCGGAGTACCGAGGCATCAGGCAAAGGTTGCCATTTCGGTGCAACAAGACCAAGACCAGGAGGACTGCAAGACGGAGGTCATCGTGGAGCCCAAGACGGCGTCACCACCAGAGCTTTGTGCAGGCGAAGACTACTTTTGTCAGGATAGCTGGTACTAGCTGTCCCCCTTCAAATTAGCCCGCCATTGTTGGCTCCCTTCCCGCTCGATATTTGGGAAGAGGACCAGGGCCTCTATAAATAGGACTAGCCACCCCCAGGGTAGGAGGATGGAGGATCGAGTATCGAGGATAGAGAAAAGGGGGGAGATCGAACCAGAGGGAGAATCGAGAAGAGAGAGAGAGAGAGAGAGAGAGAGAGAAGGGTGATTGAACTCCTCACAGCAGTTCATCGCCCCAGCCAAGAACAGACCCTCGCGAGGCTGTTCCTCCTTGTATTGCCCATCATCATCGGCCCAAGAGGCAATCAACCACACCACACACTGGAGTAAGGTATTACACCACAACGGTGGCCCGAACCAGTATAAACCCTGTGTCTCTTGTGTTGTTCTTTCCATAGCTTAGATCTTAGCGAGGCGGAGGGGTGCAGGTAGGTAGAAGGCGAAATCTCCGTGCGCACCCCAGTGTTCGAACCACAAGGCTCAGCCGGAACCCGAAATCCGACATGCACTACAGTCAATAATCTATTTACATTGTGATGAATTGAACACCCATAGAGTTCTGGTGTTGATCATGTTTTTTCCGTGAAAGAGGTTTAGTCAACGGATCTGCGACATTCAGATCTGTAAGTACTTTACAAATATCACATGTAGATGCCGCCACGACGCTTTGCTTGCAACTGCACCAGCTGACTGCCCCACCTTTCAAAATGTACATGTATCCGGTTTGTGACTTGGAGTCATCCAGATCTGTGTCAAAGCTAGCATCGACATAACCCTTTACGATGAGCTCTTCGGCACCTCCATAAACGAGAAACATATCCTTAGTCCTTTTCAGGTACTTTAGGATATTCTTAACCGCTGTCCACTGTTCCATTCCGGGATCACTTTGGTACCTCCCTACCAAACTTACGGCAAGGTTCACATCAGGTCCGGTACACAGCATGGCATACATAATAGAGCCTATGGCTGAGGCGTAGGGGATGACACTCATCTTTTCTCTATCTTCTACCGAGGTCGGGCATTGAGCTGTGCTCAATCTCACATCTTGCAATATAGGCAAGAACCCCTTCTTGGACTGATCCATATTGAACTTCTTCAATATCTTGTCAAGGTATGTGCTTTGTGAAAGACCAATGAGGCGTCTCGATCTATCTCTATAGATCTTGATGCCTAATATGTAAGCAGCTTCTCCAAGGTCCTTCATTGAAAAACACTTATTCAAGTAGGCCTTTATGCTTTCCAAAAGTTCTATATCATTTCCCATCAATAGTATCTCATCCACATACAATATGAGAAATGCTATAGTGCTCCCACTCACTTTCTTGTAAATACAGGCTTCTCCATAAGTCTGTATAAACCCAAACGCTTTGATCATTTCATCAAAGCGAATGTTCCAACTGCGAGATGCTTGCACCAACCCATAGATGGAGCGCTGGAGCTTGCATACCTTGTCATCATTCTTAGGATCGACAAAACCTTCCGGCTGCATCATATACAATTCTTCCTTAAGGAAACCCTTAAGGAATGCCGTTTTGACATCCATTTGCCATATCTCATAATCATAGAATGTGGCAATTGTTGGGGAACACAGTATTTCAAAAAAATTCCTACGATCATGCAAGATCCATCTAGGAGATGCATAGCAATGAGAAGGGGAGAGTATGTCTACGTACACTCGTAGACCGAAAGCGGAAGCATTATGAAACGTTGTTGATGTAGTCGAACGTCTTCGTGATCCAACCGATCAAGTACCGAACGCATGGCACCTCCGCGATCTACACACGTTCAACTCGGTGACGTCCCTCGTACTCTTGATCTAGCTGAGGCCAAGGGAGAGTTTCATCGGCATGACGTCGTGATGACGGTGATGATGAAGTTACCGATGCAGGGCTTCGCCTAAGCACTACAACGAGATGACCGAGGTGGAATTCTGTGGAGGGGACACCGCACACGGCTAAACAATAAACTTGTGTGTCTATGGGGTGCCCCCCTCCCCCGTATATAAAGGAGTGGAGGAGGGAGGGTCGGCCCTCATAGGGCGCGCCCAAGGGGGGAGTCCTACTCCTAGTAGGAGTAGGCTTCCCCCTTCCTAGTAGGAGTAGGAGAAGAAGGAAGAGGGAGAGAGAGGGAAGGAAGGGGGCCCACCCAATTCAGATTGGGCTTGGGGGGCACCCTCCACCTGGCACCTCCTCCTCTCTCCCACTAAGGCCCAATAAGGCCCATTGACTCCCCGGGGGGTTCCGGTAACCCCCCAGTACTCCTGTAAATGCCCGAACTTATCTGAAACCATTCCGATGTCCAAACATAGCTTTCCAATATATTGATCTTTATGTATCGACCATTTCGAGACTCCTCGTCACGTCTGTGATCACATCCGGGACTCCGAACTACCTTCAGTACATCAAAACACATAAACTCATAATACCGATCGTCATCGAACGTTAAGCGTGCGGACCCCACGGGTTCGAGAAATATGTAGATATGACCGAGACTCATCTCCGGTCAATAACCAATAGCGGAACCTGGATGCTCATATTGGTTCCTACATATTCTATGAAGATCTTTATCGGTCAAACTGCATGACAGCATACGTTGTTCCCTTTGTCATTGGTATGTTACTTGCCCGAGATTCGATCGTCGGTATCTCAATACCTAGTTCAATCTCGTTACCGGCAAGTTGAAGGAAATATGCCCTAGAGGATTGAAGTAAGCTGAATTGGCACCGGTATGCCCTACTTCTGAAGTAAATATGCCCTAGGGTCACACAGACGTTGGAGTGCCAAATCCAGAGGCAGGGGGTGGCCACACAGAACCATACTACAGGAAGGGTCCTCTATCCAAAGTTGATCACCAGCTACCGACAACTTGGACTGCCTACCTCAGTATGCGTCAGGAGATCTGAGACCCACAGGTGCATCATCAACTGCAGCAGGATCTGGTGGAGCACCTATGGAGGCTCAAGGGCGACGCCGGGCTCGACGTGTGATGAAATATGAGTTTTCATTTGTTGAACTATATAATTTGTATTGAACTATTTGTTGTTGCACTATTTTGTTGAACTATTTGATTTTTTGTGATGAACTATGTGATAAAAAATATTTATGTTCATAATTGAGCGCCGAGCCACAACGAACCACGCCGAATATGGGCCGATTCTCGCCCATATGGGGCCTTTATCACTAAAAAAAAGACACATCCGTGACATTTTGGGCTGAACGGAATTTTTTTCTCTCATACATATGACACTTCTATGACGATAATTGTGACAAAACCCGGTATCATCATAGATGTGGTGGGCTCCTACTTCTATGACAAAAAATCATGACAGAAAATGGGCTTTTCATCCTGGGCGGGCCGGAGACGCAGCTGCATGACATTCTTTGGGCTGTCCATGACGGAAAAAACCATGGTAGAAGCGAGGGCGAGGAAAATTTCAGGGAGTTCCCGGTTACGGTGGGAGGTCGGGGCCGAGCGATGCTCGTTTCTCTCGTACAAGTACGCATGTGCGTGCGAGACGTTGGCTCTAACTGAACCCGAGCGAGGCGTTGGGCTCTAACTGAACCCGAGCGATTGCACTGCAGGCTACGCGTTACTGAACCTGAGCGATCGATCGATGGCTGTTAACTGAACTCGATCGAGCGATTCCTTCGCTACTGCTGCTAATTGAAGCCGATCGATGCTACCTCTGGATGAACAGTGAGTGTTGCGGGGGGGGGGGGGGGATGAACAGTTCCTGGTGGGGGTGGATGAACAGGACCCCGTGGTGTTGCCTCTGGATGAACAGGACCCCGATCGATCGAGCCGGTTGGGGCTGGATGAACAGGACCCCGTGGAGGGCTGGATGAACAGGACCACCCCGTGGAGGGCAGGATGAACAGTAGACGGTGGAGGGTAGGATGAACAGTAGCCCGTGGAGGGGTGGTTGAACAGGAGCCCGTGGAGAGGGCTGGTTGAATAGTAGCCGGTGGAGTAGCGCGCGGTGGAGGGTGGATGAACAGGAGCCCATGGATGAACAGTCGCAGGTGGAGGCTGGAGGAGGTCGACGGTGGATGAACAGTAGCTCGTGGAGGCTGGAGGGGGTCGATGGTGGAGATGAACAGTATCCCGTGGAGTACCGTTTTGCGGTACGCCACACCCCTCCCGATGAACAGGACCCCCGTTTCGACCGTAGCGCTCCAACACAAGTCCGTTTCGTCCGTTTTGCGGTACGCCACACCCCTCCCGATCAACAGGACCCGCGTTTCAACCGTAGGAGGTCCGTTTCCTCCATTTTGCGGTACGCCAGACCCCTCCCGATCAACAGGACCCCGTTCCAAACGTAGGAGGTCCGTTTCCTCCGTTTTGCGGTACGCCAGGCCTCATTTCCATCGCCTGTTCCGTCCAAGCCCTCCCGATGAACACGACCATGCATTCCGTTCCGACCCAGCCGGTTGGCTCCCACGCGTTCCGTTGTCTCCCCATGAACACGGCGCATTCCGTTTCCTCCCCATGAACACGATGCATTCCGTTGCCTCCCCATGAACACGACGACGACGTTGTTTCTCCGTTCTGACCCAGCCACGTACACGAGCCCTGGCCGTACGTATGCGCGAGTAGGCGTTCGAGACCCCGCTCGTATGTACACGTACGTGGCCGTATTTTCTTTCTTGCACCCTAGCCGTTGTACGTACGTGTACATGCTACGTGCGCGCCTCTACTACGACACATGCGCGCCTCTACTACGACATGTGCGCACCTCTACATCGACCAGTATGTACGTACATGTTCGCGACCAGAATGACAATGCTACGTACGCTTCGACCAGGTGGGTCCCAACTGTCAGGCACTTCCTTGCCTGCGAAGATGTAGTTGGTGGGTCCCATCAGTCAGGGGGCGAATCGTTTTTTTGCCCGGACGCACTTCCTTGCGTGCGAAGATGTAGCTGGTGGGTCCCAGCAGTCAGGGGAAACGTTTTTTTCACGAAATACAGTGGCCCGTCCGGTGGGTCCCAGCTGTCAGGTGCAGGAATCATTATTTTCCGCGTAATAAGGAGGCACTTCCTTGCTACGGCCGTGGACCCAGCTGTCAGCCTCTCCACGTACAGTCCATGTTTGATGGAAGTCGTTCCTTGACCACGTTGACCACGCCGCGCCAAGAGCACCAAGGCGGTGGACGACGGTGAGGCCTAGGAAGGGGACGACACGGAGGCAGGGAAGACTCGGCAGTTGTTTCCCACGCGGAGGGGAGTACGACTGTACGAGGGTTTACTGATTCATCTGCCGTCGCCGGAGAATAACAACAGATGTGGGTGAGTAGAGGGATGGCTAGGCTAGCGATGGGAGTACGGTCGGGCGGTGAGGCCTGCGCGGCAGCACAGCCAACTGCGAGGAGGAGGGAGCAGGCAGTCCCGCCGGCGCTTGTTTGAGCGGCTGGAGCAGGAAGAGCAGAGATTGAAGAAGCACGACGGCCGTTGGATGGACATCTAACAGTCAGTGCTTGTGCGTCAACCTTTTTTTAGGAAAGCCTCAAATCTGTGGAAAACAGCATACAGCCCATCTGCCATTATTTCTAATAATTTACAGCCCATTTGCTAATTCTTAAGGTTTTTTTGGAGCCCATATTCTTTTTGTTAGCATTACAGCCCATATTGTGGAAACGGTTAAAAAATTATACGAAATTTTGCATATTTCGGTGCGGTCCGAACTGTTTTTAATCCCGAAATTTCGACTCACATTCAAACTGATTTTAAAAATAAATGTATATCAATATAAAATCCAACAAATTCTCCATGCATAAAAATTAATGTAATTTAAAATCTTGAAATGAAAAAAAAGATATTTGAAACTAATTGCCGGTTTGATGTGTTTTAAAGATGTACAACCCATTTCTCATTACTGATGGGCCATTTTCTCGGCCAGCCGAATGAAAGCTCTCCTTGTCTTGAAAGATTTGCAGCCCAACATGCTTGACAAAGCGACTTACTTGGCAAATCACAAAAAAACTGGGTTGTGGCCATGGACCCAGCTGTCAGCCTCTCCACGTACAGTACTCTTCCGATGGAAGTCGTTCCTTGACCACGCTGATCACGCCACGCGGAGAGCACCACGGCGGTGGATGACGGCGAGGCCTAGGAAGGGGACGATGCGGCAGTGGAAGTCCGCGCGGAGAGGACTACGAGGGTTCACTGGTTCGGCTGTGGTGTGAGGCTGCCGTCGCCGCAGGACCTGGCCAGCGGTGGGAATAGTAGGGGGCGGTGAGGCCTTTGCGGCAGCACAGCCGGCCACGGGAGGCAGGAGCATGCAGCACGATCGACGCTGCTTTGGGCGGCTGGAGCAAGAAGACCAGAGGTTGAAGAAGCACTACGGCCGTTGGATGGACATCGTACGGTCACTAGAGCTAGAATCATTCATATTGACTAAGTTGACAAAGCCCTTCGTCCCCGTCAACTTAGTAGGCCCACAAGTCAGCCTCCTAGCAAGGTGGGTCCCAGCTAGCCGGGGGAGTATTCATTTTTTTGTGCGTAATAAGGAGGCACTTTCGGTGGGTCCGATCTGACAGCGGGGGGAACGTTTTTTTTGCGAAATACGGTGGCCCGTCCAGTGGGTCCCAGCAGTCAGGGGGAAACGATTTTTTTTCGCAAAATACTGGTGGCCCATCCGGTGGGTCCCTGCTGTTAGGTGGAGGAATCATTATCTTCCGCGTAATAAGGAGGCACTTCCTTGCTGCCGCCGTGGACCCAGCTGTCAGCCTCTCCACGTACAGTCCACGTCCAATGGAAGTCGTTCCTTGACCACGTTGACCATGCCGCGCCGAGAGCACCAGAGCGGTGGACGACGGCGAGGCTTAGGAAGGGGACGACGCAGAGCCGGTGAAGACGCGACAGTGGATGCCCATGCGGAGAGGAGTATGAGGGTTCACTCGTTCGGCTGCGGTGTGAGGCTGCCGCCGCCGCAGGGCCTGGCCAGTAGTGAGAATAGTAGGGGCGGTGAGGCCTCCGCGGAAGCACAGCCGGCCACGGGAGGCAGGAGCAGGTGGCACGACCGGCGCTGCTTTGAGCGGCTGGAGCAAGAAGACCAGAGGTTTAAGAAGCACTACGGCTGTTGGATGGACATCGTACGGTCACTGCATCTAGAATCATTTATATTGACTAAGTTGACAAAGCCCTTGGTACGTCAACTTAGTAGGCCCATAGGTCAGCTTCCGAAACGATGCGCCCCAGATGTCAGGGGGAGGAATCATTTTTTGGGCGGGTGAAGCTAGAATATCCGAGATTGAAGAAGAAGCACGTCATCCATTGGATGGACATCCAACGGCCACTGCTGCTAGAACCGTGTGTTGACTATAAGTTGACAAAGCCTTGCATACGCATCAACTCTGTTTTTTAGAGGACACGTCAACTTAGAAAGGCCAGAAGTGTGTGGCAGAGAACTTATAGCCCATTTGAGATTTGTAAGAATGTGTAGCCCATTTTTGAATTCTAATGGAATTTACTACAACCCATTTACAGTTTGTTAAAAGTACAGCCCATTTCAACCAACCGTTCAAAACAGAATTCAATAAAATTTCCCATATTTTGATGGGATCCGAAATATTTTTATCCCGAAATTTGTAGTCAGATTAAATACAATATAAATTTATATTACGTAAAAATCCAACGAAACATTGCCCTCGCAGCAATTAATGAAATTAAAATTTTCAATATCCAAAAATAATATTTTATAAAGTAATCACGTGTTTGGTGCATTTTTTATAGTTACTGCCCAGTTTTTATAATTACATCTCATTTATTATTTCTTAAAGCCCATTTTCTTGTTAAGCCTAATGCATCCCTCCTAGGAAAGATTTGCAGCCCAGCGGTGCGGAGAATGACAACTTGACCTTGCCTGGGTATTCCTAAAAAAAGTATAGCTGGGCTAGCCATTTTCAGCTTGAAAAAAAATTAATATCTGGGCTGGATATCTGGCCTGGGCTAGACGGGCCACGGCCCGCCCAGTTAATACCTGCAGCGATGTTTTCGTTGTTGTTCGGAGGAGAAAAATTAATATCTGGGCTAAACATCGAAAAACTCTGTAGTGCTCACACCTCAAAAACACAAATACTGCTCGAGCTGCTTGGTCCCAGCTGTCGGCCGCTTCTTGTGCAATTCTCTCATTTATTGACTACTACATAGGTTGAAAATGGTGTGGGACCGTGATGTCAGGAAACCAGGGGGAAGAAAAATAAATTACTACAGCGAGCTTCCACCTCTGCCTCGTTGTCTCCCGTGGAAACCCCTTTCCTCCCTTTTTTTTTGCTCGGGAAGGACCAATGCATGCAGCACGTCCATGTGGTTATTAGGCAAGAAATAAAAGCGCTTTACATGCTATGAATTACGATGGCCTGCATGGGTAGCTAATAAGGCATCCTCTTAACTGCTGTGATTAAATGTTGTGTTTAGAAGAGAGAAATATTCTTCTTTTCCACCAATCTGCTTGCACCTAGGTCGTGATGTACCTTCTAATACGACTTATTCACCTAGACGGAGGGAGTATAGTTTTATACATACATATATATATATATATATATATATATATATATATATATAATAAGGAGGCACTTGCGTACATGAGGCTATGGACCTGGTGGGTCCCCATTGTCATCCTCTCCAAGTAAAGTCATCTCCTCGCCCGCGCGTGCTTTCCGCCCGAAACAGTCAGCGCCGCCCGCCCCGCTTCCCGGTGCAGGCGAATGCTCCACCTTCAAACGACACAAGTGTCGTCCGTCCGTCCATCTGCCGCCCACATTAATGATACGCGGTTGCCGAGGCGGCTACTCCCGCGCCACACGTCCGTCCCTCCGCCTGCCCACCATTGCTATATAAACTGTTGCGCCGGCCATAGCCGCAGTCATCCGCATCTGTTCCCTTTCTCCTGTCCACACCACTACTGCCCACCATGGCTTCCTCGCGCTCCAGCGCTCTTCGGGACGGGCGGATGACGGACCACAAGGAGATGGCAGCCATTGTTGTCGACCAGCTGGCCGGCAGGCAGCCGGAGGACGACGACGTCCTAATGGAGAACATGGTAGTCGACGATCCGGCACCAACCCCCTCCGCCGCGCCATCCTCGCCAGTGCATTGCACCATGACCATCGACGAGGCCCGTGCCCAATATATGGACATTGTGAGGCAGATGCGTTAGGAGCAGTTCCCGGAGGCGCAGGCCGACGCCGCCTACAACCACCATCTCCTCCAGGAGCACCTGCAGGCGGAGGAGCAGATCGTCGTGGAGCGGGCGGAGCAGGAGGCGCTGCTCGACTCGTACCGCTCCGCCCGCAAGGGCCGCCTCGAGCGCTGGCGGTACCGCATGCAGGTGGCGGAGGCTGCGGCCGCCTACAAAGAGGCTAGCAAAGAGGGCGATGAAGCAGGCGAGGCACTGTTTGGCGAGACCGAGGACGGGGCAGAGGACAATGCCGGCTCCGATGAGTCCCCGCTCCGCTGGCGTCGATCAGGCCCTACTTTGCCGAGGCCCCGCGGCACCAACAACGAGGCAGAGGACATCGCCGGCTCAGCCGAGGCCCCACCCTGCCGGCAACGCGGGGGAGGATTTCCACCGCTCCGCTGAGGCGCCGCCCGCTGGCAACGAGACAGAGGACATCGCCGGCTCCGCCGAGGCCCCGTCCCGCTGCCAACGAGGCCGCGCCACACAGAAAACAAGGAAGAGTAGAACACGGTAGGTCGCTGCCGCTCGGGTCCAAGTAAGGCCACCGCTGCTACCCTCCTGTTGAAGCCAAGCTAGGCAGGTAGACCATTGACGGCCGGTTAGCTTCTTGGCGGCGACATGGAGTCGGGGAGTTCTGCTGGAGAATAACGCTGCTTCTACTTAACTGCTGGTGCAATTGGCTGACTGACACATGGGCCCAACAGGCCACATGTCAATTACGCAACTGCACCTGCAGTTAAGTCACTGAAGCTTCTGTTCGGCTCAGCGGGACATAGGTGGGTAGCTTCGATTAATTAATTATACCTCCAGCGCACCCCTTTTTAGTTGAAGAATATATGAAATGTAATGAAATATGGCATGTTTATATGAAATCCGACCATGTATGAATGAATTTATTTCAATTAGTTCAAATTCCTGTATCACTGGCATTGGATGAACATGCAAAACAATACGTACTAGCATTATTCCCAGGGTGATCACCTCGTTTGCAGCAATTTCACATGTACTTCCTCCGGTCCTTTCTAGTCTGCATACAAGTTTTGTCTGCAGTCAAAATATCTCTACTTTGACCAATCTTATACAAAAAAGTATGAACTTTCACAACGTGCGAAGTAAAAAGGAACAGAAGGAGTACAAAGAGTTTGAGCAGCTTTTTAGCATTTTTGTACATTGCAATCAAACACACAGGCCTGGCAATTCATAGAGAACACTCAAAACAATCGATGATTATGCATCTCAGCGACTCACATGTCAGAGGCAATATTTACTTCACAACTAAAGAATAAAGAAAAAATTGATCGACGCTTCTGACAGCAAAGGGCGTCCCATTCGAAAATATCAAATGCATGTCTTGCTAAAATCAATGAGCAAAATTTGACAAGGTTGTCCCATTCCAAAATATCAAATGCCTACGATTGTGGAATGGGCAGGGTTTGCCATCAGTTCGGACATTGACATGGCACCTCGTGCTAAATAAACCAGCTGCTCTTTTTGTGCAGTTCCACCAAAATCAACCAAATTCGCGCGTAGCTTGTATGATTTCGCCCTTATATGTTGCAATGCCTTGAACTTATCGGCACCTCCTTTCTTGTGGTGGAAATGAATGATTCGATGTATTCATTAACATTTTGTAAAGTTCCCATTGAAATCAAGCTGAGCACCCCTGTTTGCACAAATACAAAAAAGTGATTAGTATAGAGCAAACTGTACTGTGAATTGACAGTTTCAACAGGCACATACATGGTCCATGTAGAGCACACTTTTAGAAAAATGGAACTCACCAGAAAGAATCCTAGAACAACATTGTACTCGCACATCACATCAAAAAATGGAGATTTTGTCAGTCCTTCTGAGCTGAAGTTAATTTGGTCTTGTGGGGAGTAATGTAACCATCCTTCAACTGCTCCTTCTGATGATAAGATAGACAGGGCTTCTTCATCCTGGCATAATCGGAACTAGTCACTTCACGTACTCCATATTCTTCTTCAGAAGAAGATGATCCTGTTGTGCAAAGACAAGAGGACTACTAAATGCTAGCATCACTGTTTGCTCAAAAAAAGGAAAGGAAATATTTAAAACAACATAGATGAAGCACTTCTCAAGGACAATACCACTTTTTCATGACAGTATCTAAACAGTAGCACAACACCAATAGAGATGACAAAGCTCAATCATATGGATGAAATCAGTGGGCGAGTACCAACCTTTATCAGGAGGCTTATTGTGTAGAGCATACAGATGAAGCAATTCTCCGAAACCATTTGTTGCTATCTACGGTGGTGGCCATGCTTACTATATACCCCTCGATTAGTTTAATGTTTCCAACATCTTCTTGTGCAGTTCCACTAAAATATATGGTATCTTTAAAGAAGATCCCTGTTTGCACAAGTAGAGATAATTACATATTACATTAAGAGTGGCATCAAATCAGTGGCAAAACAATTGCTCGTTCCAGCCATAGCAATAAATTAAGATGCAAGACTATATCATTACGTGTGTCATCACAGTTCCAGTGCTTCATTACAACACTGGGAGTTGATTTTTGTTTTTCTTCCCCTTGTTCTTCCCCTTCATCACCTGGTTCAATAACAAACAAGCTTTGCCTTCAATGTAAGATTTGGCATGTCAATTAGGGAGCACAAGTATAGTACTAAACTTAATTTTCTGATGAAAGTGGCAAAATACAGGCCAGCAGTTGTGAAATATCCTTATCTTACCTCAATGGGATATTACGGTGCACATACAGATTGGATGTCTTGTCTCCATTTGTGCAGTTCACTAAAATCAAGCAACATTATCATACAAGTAGCACAACATATGAATGCACACTGCAGAATCATGTGAAAGAAGGCTAGTACTGACCTCTCATGATGCGGAATTCAAACAACTCACAAGAAGAAGATCTGAACCAAATTCGCCTTAACGGATAGGAAGTAAGATCTCCTCTTGTGCAGTTCCACTAAGATTAAGCAATCAAGCAACGTTGTCGGTGTGACATTTTGGTTGAACTGCACAAAATACTCTTAAAACAAAAGTGTTTTGTGCAGTGCAACAAAAGGTCACAATGGCAACGAGGTGAAGCAGATAACCCTGTTTACACAAAGGTGCAAAGGAAACAATTATTGGTCAATAACGGTGGATGACACAGAAGCCAACAAAAAGAAGTATCTACCTTATCTAAATGGGAAAGATAGCAAGACAGTAGCATTTCTCAAACGGTGGCATTGATTAATATTAACATAGAGATTATATTAACAATAAAATTCGTGAAACATGTAATTTGCTTTTAACTATGGCATTGCATCAATTTTCCAGTGGCATTATTAGAGGGTGTTTGTTTACAGGGACATTTTGGTGTAGGGACTAAAAAAACTCTGTGTCAGTCCCATCTAAACCAAAGAGGAGGGACTTTTAGGGACTAAAAGTGGGCATTTGGGACTAAAGAAAGAAGACCCCGAGGGAGTCTTTTTGGGACTTTTTCCAACAGTTGCCCCTGCCACGCATCGCACCTTGTCTCTATTAGTTCATTACTAGGGGTAACATGGTCTTTTAGCATGTCATTTAATAACCTATAGTCCATATTTAGTCCCTGGAACCCAGCAGGTAGGGACTAGGGAGTTTTTAACCAAACAGGGCCTTAGATTAAAAACAGCTAATGAGTTGCACGGGGCAGTGGACGCACCAGCACCATGTGCATCTATTGGTCCCAGTTTTGTTATCTTTAGACGCCTTTCCCTATGTGGGTGCAGCAAATCTAGTCCTGCTCAAACTCTACAACCTTGTCCCTTCCTTTCCTTTTTGAACTAGTACTTTCGCCCCTTCCTTTCCTCTTTGAACCACGTCCTAGATTTATGCGATACAACTTTCCCCACTACTTTCCCCCATTCCTTTCCTCTTTGAACCACGTCCTAGATTAATGTTATACAACTTTCCCCCTTCATTTCCTCTTTGAACCACGTCCTAGATTCATGCTATATACAACTTTTCCCACTACTTTCCTCCACTCCTTTCCTCTTTGAACCACGTCCTAGATTCATGGTATGCATGCAGCTAGAGCAATGCATGTGGAGTAAGTAAATTATACCTTAAGGTTCTTGGGGTGTGGTTTGGTGGGCGAAGGGACGGCGGCGAAGAAGAAGGGGTCGGAGGCCCTCCCGCGCCGCCGCTGGGTGGAAAGTGAACAGCTGCGCCGGTAGTCCCTCGCCGACGGCGACAGCGTTAAGCCTCCTTCCCTTCCCGGCGGACGGATCCTGCCGGCTCTTTGAGCAGCAGTGAGGGGAGAAAGAGGCCAACGAAGTCTTGTTTAGATCTGGAGAGGGCGAGAGAGTGTGAAGAGAGCAACTACAAGCGCTGAGGCTCTAGCGGGAGAGGGCGAGAGAGTGTGAAGAGATCAACTACAAGCGTTGAGGCTCCAACGTGTATATATATACTGGAGAGAGAGTGTGAAGCGTGCAAACCCTAGAAAACATTTTGACCAGTCAAAGAATCCTCCTGGCACAAATTATGCTCAAGTGTAGTTATCGAACCCGAGACCTCAAGTTTGATGAGCGAACAGGCTAACCAGCTACACAACCCTCCCGTTATGTTCAACGAGAGGGAAATAACCTTTTATACATTCCTGCATTCGTGTGACAAGCATGCCGTGTTTTTTTGTGTGTGTGGGAGTCATTGGGATTTCAATCATAATCGTGTCATGTGGCTTTGCTGGTAAGACTATCCACAGTGGTGCAGAAATAATGCAGCCTTAGTCACCTTACCTCTCTCCACGTAGTACGTTGGGTCCCACCAGTCAGAGGGTGAAACAAACAAATTAATAAGAAAAATTAAAAGCGCCAGCGGTGTATCTTACCTCACACATCTCGCTACTGCTCGGGAACACTGTCCAATTGATCCCTCTGTTCGCTCACGTACTATTTTAAGTGAATCCTTATTATAACATGCACACAAATTTTGGGCACTTGTATTTGACTTAAGTCAGTGTGCCACCGTATCTCGTATACTTACTACTCCCTCCGTCTAGGTGTAATAAGTCACGTTAGAAGGTGCAATGGGACCAAGGTGCGTGTGTGTGTGTGTGTGTGTGTGTTTAACACCATGTGTGTGTTAGAGAGAGCGACAGATCGACCTACTCCTACAGAGAGATGTTGTGTAGTGTACGATTTTAGCCGCGAGAGTCGGTGCATCCTGTCGTTTCCGGGCGTGTCCGGTAGGGACATGCGGACAGCTGCCACGCCCGCTCCTGACCAGCCTGGCCCACCCAAAGCCCCTCCATCGCCCGCGCGCGCTTCCCGCCCGAAACAGTCAGCGCCGCTCCAAAGAATCGGTGCCGCATTCATGCCCGGGCAGAGCAGACGCGACCTCTCACTGGCGCAAGAGTGATGGTTGCTTTGTCTGTCCAACTTACTGCTGGGTCTATGTGATTTGACGGCTCATTGGTATTTATTACTGAAGTGGTAGGACTGCTGGATGTCCCACGCTTTCGGCGAAAGGAGGTATACTACTAGTACTAGATTACAATTTTCTCCATTCTTACAGAGGCGTGCAAGAGCAGTGAAAACACGCAGGCTCAGTGATTACATGGCCCACCTCACACTATCACCGTGCGACACCTAACTCTTTACGTAGTACTCCCTCCGTTCCTAAATATTACTAGATGAGTCCCCGCGCGTTGGCGCGGAACGGCGGTATATCTCTCTACGCAAAATTATCGATTTCATAGAACAAAAAAACTCTATAACCGCATGACAAATGTAGTAGCCAAACTAAATAAACTCCCATCATCATTTAGATCATCACACGTAAGGAAAAAACATCAGCCAACTCCTACTGTATAATGGGATTATATTTTTCTTTTTGACATGTTAATGGGACTTAAAAGCTCACATACATGCATGCTACCGATGCATGCTTGCATGCAGACATGTTGATGTGATTTAAAACCCACTCACATGCATGTGGCACAGTATTTCTGCATGCTTGCATGTGGCTTAGTGCGGAGCCTCTCAACGTCAAGATCAGACGGCTATTATGGACTGATTTACTTCATCTAACGGCTACATCAATTTTGATGACGTGGCTCAAGGAGAGGATAGAGAATTCCTAGTAGTGGGGGCTAGCTATTACTAGTAGATATAAGTCTTTGTAGAGATTCCACTACATACGGAACAAAATGAATGAATCTACACTTAAAATGCATCTATATACATCCGCATGTGGTTCATGGTGAAATCTCTACAAAGACTTATATTTAGGAACGAAGGAAGTACTAGTACAGTACGTACTGTAATTTATCAGCGAGATAAATTTGTACAATGCTATGAAGCTTCCAGCTTCTGTTACATGTATCTTGCGTCCAAGGTTGCCCGTTGCAACATTTCATCAAATACAAAGGAGACTAACATGCATGCTATTGCATCTCAATGATTGACAGATCATAGCAAATATGTACTCTCTCCGTTCCAAAATAAGTTTCTCAACTTTGTGCAAACTTTAGTACAAAGTTTTACTACTACTAAAGTTGACACTTATTTTGGAACAGAGGCAACTAAAGAAAAAAAAACGATCCATGCAGTCCCTAGCCCTTGAACCGTGAACCCGGACCAGGCTTCAATTTGCTGGCAACGTTCGAGCTTCCTAATAAATGAAGTTTGCAACCTTTTGACCATCGGATCATTTTGTGCAGTTTCACCAAAATCGAGATGAGCATCCCTATGGCAAATAAATTGAACAAGCGTGATTAGAATAAGATTACTGGGACTAGTTGATGAGACATAAATTCATCACAAATACAGTATGTAGAAGCCAGTAGAGGTATGTGCGGGGCAAAGAAGTAGACAAATATCCACAGGGAGTGATGTGGGCAGCTGGAGCAGTGGTGCAAGCCGGCTGTAAAGGGAGTTGTACCTAAGGGACGTAGCTCGGCGGGAGGCGGCAACTGCCCACGTCGCGGCAGTGAGCAAGGGACGAAGGCAACCTCACCGGCTTTGTCAGAGAGAACGGCGGGGACCCCTGATCGGGACGTGCCGACAGTGGGTTTTCGCCGTCGGCGACGGCCACCGCATCTACACTAAGCATCCACCCCTTCCCCAAGCGGACGTGATCCGCCAGGATGTTAGAGATGTGGCCACAGTCGTTTTGTGCGAGAGAGTGTGAAGAGAGCAACCCCAACAAGCAACTGTGTAGGCTGGCCCGTCCTGACTATGTATATAGTGGAGCGGTTTCCTTTTCTCTCCATATGAACCTATCATATTGCGTACGTGCCACTGAAGAAAAAAAAACTTTATTTATAAATGACGCGGCACCTACTACTCGTTCTCCTATAACCTTGCGCTTGGCATCTCCAAAATATTAACCTTGCGATTGGCTCTTTGCCTCTTCGGGAAGTCGAGCAATAATGGTAGTGCAGTATATATCGTTCTGGCTATATGAGACCGAATGAATTGCTACACGTCCACCACATGGGCGAGGGTCGAGGGGTGAGGGAGAGTGCTACATACGGAGCAAAATGAGTGAATCTACACTCTAAAATACGTCTATATACATCAGTGTTTGGAGTATGTACTAGTAGTTCATATTGAAATCTACTAAAGGACATATATATTCCAAACAATATGATATAATCTCTATAACCAATGTAGTAGGGACGAGGAATAAACAGAGGGAGTAGTAAAATTTTCTCCTCGTCCTGCGAGCCACCGCGCGCATGGGCATGGGAGCAGGCGTAAGGCGTAGTAAGCAAGTTTCACCTCATCCCGCGAGCCACCGTGCCCGTGGGCGGGGGAGACGGCGTACTAAGCAAGCTTCTCCTCGTTCCGCGAGTTGACGGGACACATCAAAAGTACTCAAGTGTATAGAGCATTGCCTCTAAGGTAGGCCCCACATGGTTTGCCTCTTTTTTTAACATAACACGTCAAGTTGCAATTTGTTTGTTCACCTGTGGTAGACGATCCTCCCTCCACCAAGTGGACAACCAGTACACGTGCCAAATTACCACGTGGGCTGCCTTTTTCGTACAAAAATGAGCTCCACCGTGTACCCGCGCGGGTGTGGTTGGGAAAGAGACGGGAGTACGTGCACCGTGCATGCACCTCTTCTCTTCGTGCACTTCCCCCACCTACGTGGGTGTGTGTGAGAGATACAAACCGCGTTCGTGAGTGTTTTTGTTTGGGGGTGGGGGTGGGGTGGGGGGTTGATTTCGTGAATTATTTGTGGGAATATGTGTCAATGACATCTCAAACAAAATTTTGCATGCAATGTGTGTGAAATGGAGGCCTATCCATATCATACATACAGGGTCGGGCAATCCATGAGAAGAGAGGGAGGGGTCATAGCTATCGATAGAGTCGAAGAGAGGATCAAGTGGGTGGGTGCGAGATCGATGAAGAGAGCCATGATGTATACTACACAACCTTCCTCTTGTAGACGTTGTTGGGCCTCCAAGTACGGCGGTTTGTAGGACAGTAGCAAATTTCCCTCAAGTGGATGACCTAAGGTTTATCAATCCGTAGGAGGCGTAGGATGAAGATGGTCTGTCTCAAGCAACCCTGCAACCAAATAACAAAGAGTCTCTTGTGTCCCCAACACACCCAATACAATGGTAAATTGTATAGGTGCACTAGTTCGGCGAAGAGATGGTGATACAAGTGGTATATGGATAGTAGACAATAGTATTTGTAATCTGAAAATATAAAAACAGCAAGGTAACGAACAATAAAAGTGAGCGTAAACGGTATTGCAATGCGTGGAAATAAGGCCTAGGGTTCATACTTTCACTAGTGCAAGTCCTCTCAACAATGATAACATAATTGGATCACATAACTATCCCTCAACATGCAACAAAGAGTCACTCCAAAGTCACTAATAGCGGAGAACAAACGAAGAGATTATGGTAGGGTATGAAACCACCTCAAAGTTATTCTTTCCAATCAATCCGTTGGGCTATTCCTATAAGTGTCACAAACAGCCCTAGAGTTCGTACTAGAATAACACCTTAAGACACAAATCAACCAAAGCCCTAATGTCACCTAGATACTCCAATGTCACCTCAAGTATCCATGGGCATGATTATACGATATGCATCACACAATCTCAAATTCATCTATTCAACCAACACAAAGGACCTCAAAGAGTGCCCCAAAGTTCTACCGGAGAATCACGACGAAAACGTGTGCCAACCCCTATGCATAGGTTCATGGGCGGAACCCGCAAGTTGGTCACTAAAACATACATCAAGTTAATCACGTGATATCCCATTGTCACCACAGATACGTGTGACGCCCAGGTAATTAAGCTACACAGATCCTCTGCTAATGATGCCACGTCACCTCGTTTATAGTTGCTAATCTCCAGTTAGTTCGAAACCGATTCAAATTCAAATTCAAAATTTGGCAAACAATAAAAGTTTTCAAATATTAAAACCAAAATGTTCGGAGTGAACCAAATATTGCATAGATAATTATGGGGGAAAAACCACACATTTATAAAATGTTTAAATACTATGAGATGAATAAAACAGTAGTAAAAATGATTATTTGAATAACTTTTATATTTAATAAAATGTCAAAGTAAGTTATTTGGGGTCTAAACTTTTTGTGACTATGGACTAGGTTGTAATACTAATTTAGATACTAGGTGTATGTTTTACTAAAATAGAATGCAACTACAATAAAGCAGGAAAGAATAAATAAAAGGAAAAGAAAACACAAAAACAGAAAGGAAAACTAACCAAAAAAAAGAGGTAAAAGGAGACCACCCCCCCCACTGGACCCCTTGGCCCAACTGGGCCATGGCCCAGCCGGCCATCCCCTGGCCTATAGCCACCCCCACCCCCTGCCCCGAAACCCTAACCCCCCCCCAACGCACCACTCCCCCCCACTCGCTCCCACGTTCCCCCTCTCCCGATCCAAATCTGGATCGGGGACGAAACCCCCCTCGACGCCGTCCCCATCGCCTCGTCGCCGTGCATCGCACCACCGCCGCCCGAAAACCTCGCCGAGGCCTCCTCCTCTCCTCAAGCCACTCGCCTACACCATCGTCGCTCGTCCTCATCCCCTCCCTCGCTGGATCGAGGCGCTGCGCCCGTCGTGCCCGACGCCGCCCCGCCGCCTGTCGCCAGAGCTCCCTCGCCGGACTGCCTCCTCCACGTCACCGGTCTGCCTCCCTCCTACGCACGTCATCGCCGTCGTCCTCCCCAAGCCCCACTGCCCCGTTCCCTACATGCCTGATGTGAGCCCCGCCTTGCTCCCTCCCTCTCCCTCGCGTGCTCGCACTCGTCGCCGCGGTCCCCGCCGATCTCGCCCGCGGTTGACGCGCTCCGGGCCACGTCCGATGCGCGTTCACCGCGCCGTGCCCGCGCACCGCCCCTGCCGTGGCCCGCAGCCCCCCCCGCCGCCTCCGCTGCGGCCACCGAACCCCCCCCCCTGCGCCGGCGACGCCGCTACGCCCGTGGCCAACTCCGGCACCCCGGCCCCCGCGCCCTGCTCCCCTGCGCCCGCATCTCGTGCCGGCCTCGCCCACTGCCCCGCGCGGCCTCCCGCGCGCTACTGCAATCACCGCCGCCACCACCTTTGACCCATGCCCCCGCCCGCACTGCTCCGGCCGGTGGCGCCCCGACCAAACCTCGCCGGCGCGCTACCACTCCCACCGTGCGGCGGGCCGCGCCTGGACCGTCTCGGGCGCCCAGCACCCATGCCCGTTCGGGCGGTGCCCATGCTCGCACCGCCCTGTGCCCGTTAGGCCCTTGGGGCCATAGACATGTGGGGCCCGCCCCAGAACGTTTAATAGAAAAACGAATTTTTTTAAAAAAGAAAAAAATATAAATAATATAAATAATTAATCAATAATTAAATTAACTAATTAATTAATTAAGTTAATTAATCCTAATTAACTAATCTAATTAACTAGTTAGTTTAAATAAACAGTAATTAGATTAGTTAAACCCTAATTAGACTAAACAGTTAATGACGATCGGGACCCACCTGTCAGGTTGACCAAGTCAACTACCGACGTCATGCTGACGTCATGATGACGTCAGCAGACACTATTCTGGACAATGTTGATTAAATTAAATAAATAAATCCTAAAAATGATTTAAATCTTTTAAAATTAATATAAAATAAACCGTAGCTCGGATGGAAAAACTTTGTACATGAAAGTTGCTCAGAACGACGAGACGAATTCGGATACGCAGCCCGTTCGTCCGCCACGCATCCCTAGTATAGCAAACACGCAACTTCCCCCCTCCGGTTCATCTGTCCGAAAACGCGAAACACCGGGGATACTTTCCCGAATGTTTCCCCCCTTCACCGGTATCACCTAATACCGCGTTAGGGCACCCTAGCACCGTTACTTGTCTTGTCATGCATCGTTATGCATCTGTTTGCATTATATTCATTGTTTCTTCCCCCCTCTTCTTCCGCTAGACACCGAGACCGACGCCGCTGCTACCCAGTCCGACTATGGAGTTGACGACCCCTCTCTCTTGCCAGAGCAACCAGGCAAGCCCCCCCTTTTTGATCACCAGATATCGCCTACTCTTCTCTATACTGCTTGCATTAGAGTAGTGTAGCATGTTACTGCTTCCCGTTAATCCTATACTGATGCATAGCCTGTCCTTGCTACTACTGTTGTTACCTTTACCTGCAATCCTAATGCTTAGTATAGGATGCTAGTTTATCATTAGTGGCCCTACATCCTTGTCCGTCTGCCATGCTATGCTATCGGGCCGTGATCACTCGGGAGTTGATCACGGGTATATACTATATACTTTATACATGATACATGTGGTGACTAAAGACGGGTCGGCTTGAGGAGCACCCGCGAGTGGAGTTTTGAGGCGGAGCAGCAGGGCAGGTTCCGACCACCTAGGAGAGAGGTGGGCCTGGCCCTGGTCGGCGTTCGCGGATACTTAACACGCTTAACGAGATCTGGGTATTTGATCTGAGTCTGGCCATTTGGTCTATACGCACTAACCATCTACGCGGGAGTAGTTATGGGTATCCCGGCGTCGTGGTATCAGCCGAAGCCTTCGTGACGTCAGCGACTGAGTGGCGCGCGCCGGATTGGACTGGAAGGCCACTAGGCTAGGTCTGCTTTCGACCGCGTTCGCAACGTGCAGGTGTGCTAAGGGCGATGGGCCCAGACCCCTGGGCGCTTAGGTTTAGACCGGCGTGCTGACCTCTCTGTTGGTCTAGGTGGGGCTGCGACGTGTTGATCTTCCGAGGCCGGGCATGACCCAGGAAAGTGTGTCTGGCCAAATGGGATCGAGCGTGTTGGGGTATGTGGTGCACCCCTGCAGGGAAGTTAATCTATTCGAATAGCCGTGATCTTCGGTAACAGGACGACTTAGAGTTGTATCTTGACCTTATGACAACTAGAACCGGATACTTAATAAAACACACCCTTCCAAGTGCCAGATACAACTGGTGGTCGCTCTCTCACAAGGCGACGAGGGGAGGATCATCGGTTAGGGTTATGCTATGCGATGCTACTTGGAGGTATTCAGTCTACTCTCTTCTACATGCTGCAAGACGGAGGCTGCCAGAAGCGTAGTCTTCGAAAGGATTAGCTATCCCCCCTCTTATTCTGGCTTTCCGCAGTTCAGTCCACCGATATGGCCCTTTACACATTTACCCATGCATATATAGTGTAGCTCCTTGCTTGCGAGTACTTTGGATGAGTACTCACGGTTGCTTTCTCCTTCTTCCCCTCTATCCCTTCTACCTGGTTGTCGCAACCAGATGTTGGAGCCCAGGATCCAGACGCCACCGTCGACGACGACTCCTACTACACCGGAGGTGCCTACTACTACGTGATGCCCGCTGACGACGACCAAGAGTAGTTAGGAGGATCCCAGGCAGGAGGCCTGCGCCTCTTTCGATCTGTATCCCAGTTTGTGCTAGCCATCTTATGGCAACTTGTTTAACTTATGTCTGTACTCAGATATTGTTGCTTCCGCTGACTCATCTATGATCGAGCTCTTGTATTCGAGCCCTCGAGGCCCCTGGGTTGTAATATGATGCTTGTATGACTTATTTTATTTGTAGAGTTGTGTTGTGATATCTTCCCGTGAGTCCTTGATCTTGATCGTACACATTTGCGTGCATGATTAGTGTACGGTCAAATCGGGGGCGTCACAAGTTGGTATCAGAGCCGACTGCCTGTAGGAATTCCCCTTCCACACTCCTTGGCCGAAGTCGACTCTAGACATTGCAAAACTTTTACTAACTTGGCTATGTGCCTTACGGGCCCACGTCGCCATCGGGTGGTATTAGGATCTTTTACTCCTCGATCTTTACTCCGGGATTCTGAACTCTCTTCTATTCGGGTTAAACGATTTTTACTAAAATATAACTTTAGGTTCTCAAAATTACTTTCTCCCGAAGAGCCCCTTCAGTCCTGATGATCACCGGCTGCACCAGAAGATTTTGAAGATACTCTCCGATATTCCCTCGAGACCCTGTGCCCGTTGCTTTTGCAATTCCCTTCCACCGAAATATCCGTATGGATAATTACTTACACCTGTCGTGCTTACTTTTATTCCCAGTCGATCTTGTTATTACAAAATACCCCGAGAATACTTTGTGCCTACTGCCTTGCAGTTCTTTGCCATGTGCATACCACTATGGATAATTACTCGCATTTATCGAGTATCCGCTCATCCCCAGATATTCATGCAGTTCACAAAATCCTTCGAAATACCATTCGGTCTTCCGAAGATCCTCAGCAACCTATTGCTCCTGAAATTCTTGCTTGCTTGCATTATGGTTAATCCCATAAGTCTCGTAATCTTAATGGCATCCCTTGCCATTATCATTTTGAGTCTGTTGATTCAATATGAGTGCGAATGTTCACAATCATCAGTCGAGTTCTAGGATTATCTTTCCGGCTCAGACGTCATTTTGAACATGAGCTGGTTCTCGACCAAATTATCTGTCGTCGATTGTGCCTCTGGTATATTCAATTGATCCATTCTTGATCAGAGCGTCTGCTTCTGATCCCTTGTTTTGGACATCATAATTCCTTTGGTATCAAAACCTCGAATTATTCAGATGTTCTATAAAATGATAACCGTGCATTCTTTCTTCGTCTGATTGAGTACCGATACTCACATCAGATCCGTTGTGGATTGCCCGATCCATTGTTGGATTTCATCTGACCTCGTCCTTCATATTCAATAACCTTGTGAGCCTTTCCACGGGTACATAATGCCTTTGGTAAATTGTATCCTCTGCTTTGTCAACCATGCTCTGTTTTCGGACTTGTGTTAGTTACTCTTGAAACTTGTGGTATATGTTTCTAAGAAGCCCCTATGGGTTGAACATATGCCTTCTCTAAACCGTGTGAACCCGGAAGTTTTCACGAGTCATACTCTTCTGGTGCTTCGCTAGATAAAATTCCAACACTGCAACTTCATCAAACGCGAGCAGTGAATGAAAGGTTATGCATTGGAGAAGTGGGAGTCGACCTTGAACTTTGTGTTCATGCCCATGGACACGATGTAGATCTTATCATTAAAGCTTCTCTTAAATTAATTACTCCCTTGGTATAAGTTCATATTATATCTGGGATCTGGCCTTTTACAATCGTGGTTTCGACCATGTTCTCTTTTAGGTACCGTTTCTCGTGCAAGTTTAAGCACTTGTCTTCTGCAGAGCAATACCCCAGTCCAACCTCTACTTTGATCTGCCATCGAGTATTACCCCCCTGGTATCTCAAGGGTACCACGGGATACATAACTTCTTATGAGTTCTTCATCAACTAATATTCTTGCCGATTCCATTTTTCCAACGGGTTCTCAGTTGTTAGAACCCCTCAAGGACACCAACAACTGAATTGAGTCCGCACTACGATTCAACAACTCTTGGTAACCTTCATTACTTACGAGTCTGAACTCGATCTCGTCATTCCGAGCCTACTCGGCTATATCATTATCGTGCCAAATTTTAACTGTGCTACCTGGTCCTTCTTTTTCGGAGCACAATTTCGACGATGGGCTAAGCTTACGTCGATCTTCCTTGTCTTATTGTTTCACCTCAAACAACAAACTTGATTTCAAGTTTGTGTCATACCCATGGTTCCAATAACCTTTCGCTTCATCATTCGTTTGACTTGATGTCATCGCCGACCGATTACATCTCCACGAAACCTCTCGACAGAAATAGTCATGATCATCATCAACATTTCGAGCTCCTCAAGGATATCAATTGAATTCCTGATGAGAAATACCATCCTTGCCCTCGATGATTTGTGTTATCATCGACCCCTCGATTGCCTTCCGTTCAACACAAACTTGATCGTGTTTTGTGTTGTACCTTGAGATACTTGCTATCCAACTTATGTTATGTTCTAATTTGGAGTATTGCTATCTTTTAGGTCAAGAATGTCAGGGGAAATTCACCACCCTTAAGAATTCTGATACAAGTGATACTTATTAACATCACCATTCTTTTCTTGGTCCCCGTGTTGTTCCTAACCGGAATACCGACAAATGGTCTGTGATGTGTAAATTCTAAACTTCTAGCAACCCTATTGCTTTGAAGTTATTGGTCTATAGTTTCATTCTATGTCTATGGCTTATTGAATCATCATTCGAACATTGATCATGCAACCCGGCCCACATTTCGGGTGCACCTTTCAACCAATGTTTAACTATGCATGTTTTTCTTGAGCATACCTCTTTATATCATTTGATCCGACAAATGATATTTCCTGTTCACATAATTGTGGAAATCCATCTTTTGGAAATCTCGATGAGTTGTCGCTGAGTTCATCAGCCACCTCATTCTATCCTTGATTTAATAATGAACTCATGATTCGGAACTTGCTTCCACAGTTCAATTCCCGAGAATCTTACAATGTCATCTTGACAATTTGTGTCGCACCTTTTCTCCTCGGGCCTCCTGAGTCTGAGTTATCCTGACACCAATCAGATCTGAATCTCGGTCAGATATGATGGTTGGAACATATTTCCAAGAGTTATAACATTGGTCTTATGTGACCCGGTAATGTGGTGTCGTGCCTAGCACACCTGGCCGGTAGGCCCTATTGTTATAGTTCTTCCTTTTAGCAATGTTGGCCATTCTTCCATGAGGAAATTGTAAGACTTATTCTATAAGTTGTTCCTGATGGATCCTTTTTGTTTCCAAGGTCCGATCTTTACTTGAAGACCATGTCAATGCCCATCTCGAAACATGTCTATGGTACTCTGATTTTCAACAAGAACATTTGCAGCCCAATGCTAAATGTTTCCTGCTCATTTATCCAAACAACGCTATATGGATAATGTCATGAAATTTCTCTCCCTTACCTAAAGAGCTTTTCTACGTTATATCCTATCATGGATATCATGCTCTGCTTGTCCTTGGGAAGGATATACCCCTGAAAGATGTGTTTAAGCACATTTTTCCTTTCCATTGTACTGTTTAACCTTTCCAGTAATCTGACTTGACTAAGCAGTGATAATTCCCTGCTTAGTAAGCACCTCGTTGTATAACTCTATCAGTAAGAGCCTGTTACTATTGTTGGTGACATTCCGATAACCACCGATGGACAAGAACTTTGCCTATTGGTCTGCCTCGTTCAACGAGCAGGAAAATGGTTCTCTTTGTCCCTCGCCCTTGGTATCGACGTTGTTGTCGACATAATCGACAGACTACCCTCTGACATGCCTTGCTATCATGACTATGCAAGATGTCACCGCTCCTCCTACTTTTAAACCACATGGTGGGCCCATAACCCACAGTTCCACAAGATCGAAACCTGACTCTCATGTACACCCCCGGTTTCCAAAGCTATTCCTCGCGCTTGGTTTCGTATGTAATTCACGACCTAACTTCCCTGCCATATTTCATTCCGGTATTGGATGCAACATTCTTGTTCATTGCTCTGAACACCTTTCACACTCTATTTCAGGCAACAAACGATTGCCTATCCGCTTGAAATTTCTTAGTGCACCTTCTTGCCTTGCTCTTGATGAATCTCTTGAATTTCATCTCAAGAGATGCCTCTATGCCTTGTTCACTAAGATAGCCCCCAGGTACCTAGCTTGTGTTGAGCTCCGTCCTTACCGAGTCTCCCTCCCTTATCTTTTCCATAAGGACGATGGAGATCTTGAAGAAAAGGATGCCGGCTTCATCATGATGACCCGGAGCAGAGGAATGAAGACATCAACGTAGTGGATCGACCTTTTAGAGAAGAGCAACCAAGACCGAGAAGATCCGTTAGAATATCGTAACCAGAACCTTCCCCCTTACCCCCCTCTTAAATCTCGGGACGAGATTTCTTGTAGTGGAGGAGAATTGTGACGCCCGGGTAATTAAGCTACAGAGATCCTCTGCTAATGATGCCACGTCACCTCGTTTATAGTTGCTAATCTCCAGTTAGTTCGAAACCGATTCAAATTCAAATTCAAAATTTGGCAAACAATAAAAGTTTTCAAATATTAAAACCAAAATGTTCGGAGTGAACCAAATATTGCATAGATAATTATGGGGGAAAAACCACACATTTATAAAATGTTTAAATACTATGAGATGAATAAAACAGTAGTAAAAATGATTATTTGAATAACTTTTATATTTAATAATATGTCAAAGTAAGTTATTTGGGGTCTAAACTTTTTGTGACTATGGACTAGGTTGTAATACTAATTTAGATACTAGGTGTATGTTTTACTAAAATAGAATGCAACTACAATAAAGCAGGAAAGAATAAATAAAAGGAAAAGAAAACACAAAAACAGAAAAAAAACTAACCAAAAAAAAAGAGGTAAAAGGAGACACACCCCCCCACTGGACCCTTGGCCCACTGGGCCATGGCCCAGCCGGCCATCCCCTGGCTATAGGCCACCCACCCCCTGCCCCGAAACCCCTACCCCCCAACGCACCACCCCCCACTCGCTCCCACGTTCCCCCGTCTCCCGATCCAAATCTGGATCGGGGACGAAACCCCCTCGACGCCGTCCCCATCGCCTCGTCGCTGTGCATCGCACCACCGCCGCCCGAAAACCTCGCCGAGGCCTCCTCCTCTCCTCAAGCCACTCGCCTACACCATCGTCGCTCGTCCTCATCCCCTCCCTCGCTGGATCGAGGCGCTGGCCCGTCGTGCCCGACGCCGCCCGCCGTCGCCAGAGCTCCCTCGCCGGACTGCCTCCTCCCTCACCGGTCTGCCTCCCTCCTACGCACGTCATCGCCGTCGTCCTCCCCAAGCCCCACTGCCCCGTTCCCTACATGCCTGATGTGAGCCCCGCCTTGCTCCCTCCCTCTCCCTCGCGCGCTCGCACTCGTCGCCGCGGTCCCCGCCGATCTCGCCCGCGGTTGACGCGCTCCGGGCCGCGTCCGATGCGCGTTCACCGCGCCGTGCCCGCGCACCGCCCCTGCCGTGGCCCGCAGCCCCCCTGCCGCCTCCGCTGCGGCCACCCCCCCCCCTGCGCCGGCGACGCCGCTACGCCCGTGGCCAACTCCGGCACCCCGGCCCCCGCGCCCTGCTCCCCTGCGCCCGCATCTCGTGCCGGCCTCGCCCACATGCCCCGCGCGGCCTCCCGCGCGCTACTGCGATCACCGCCGCCGCCACCTTTGACCCATGCCCCCGCCCGCACTGCTCCGGCCGGTGGCGCCCCGCCCAAACCTCGCCGGCGCGCTACCACTCCCACCGTGCGGCGGGCCGCGCCTAGACCGTCTCGGGCGCCCAGCACCCATGCCCGTTCGGGCGGTGCCCATGCTCGCACCGCCCTGTGCCCGTTAGGCCCTTGGGGCCACAGACATGTGGGGCCCGCCCCAGAACGTTTAATAAAAAAAAACGAATAAAAAAAAAATATAAAAAATATAAATAATTAATAAAATTAATTAATAATTATATTAAGTTAATTAATTAATTAAATAATCTAATTAACTAATTAGTTTAATTAAACAGTAATTAGATTAGTTAATAATTAAAACAGTAATGACGATCGGGACCCACCTGTCAGGTTGACCAAGTCAACTACTGACGTCATGCTGACGTCATGATGACGTCAGCAGACACTATTCTGGATAATGTTGATTAAATTAAATAAATAAATCCTAAAAATGATTTAAATCTTTTAAAATTAATATAAAATAAACCGTAGCTCCGGATGGAAAAACTTTGTACATGAAAGTTGCTCAGAACGACGAGACGAATTCGGATACGCAGCCCGTTCGTCCCGCCACGCATCCCTACTATCGAACCAACTTCCCCCTCCGGTTCATCTCGGTCCGAAAACGCAAAACACCGGGGATACTTTCCCGGATGTTATCCCCCTTCACCGGTTCACCTAATACCGCGTTAGGGCACCTCTAACGTCGTTACTTGTCATGTCATGCATCACTATGCATATGCTTGCTTATATATTTATTGTTTCTCCCCCCTCTTCTCTCGATAGACACCGAGACCGACGCCGCTGCTACCCAGTACGACTACGGAGTTGACGATCCCTCTCTCTTGCCAGAGCAACCAGGCAAGCCCCCCCTTTGATCACTAGATATCACCTACTCTTATCTATACTGCTTGCATTAGAGTAGTGTAGCATGTTACTGCTTCCCCTTAATCCTATACTGATGCATAGCCTATCCTTGCTACTACCGTTGTTACCCTTACCTGCAATCCTAATGCTTAGTATAGGATGCGAGTTTATCATCTGTGGCCCTACATTCTTGTCCGTCTGCCATGCTATATTATCGGGCCGTCATCACTCGGGAGGTGATCACGGGTATATGCTATATACTTTATTCAGGATACATGTGGTGACTAAAGACGGGTCGGCTTGAGGAGCACCCGCGAGTGGATCTTTGAGGCGGAGCGACAGGGCAGGTTCAGACCACCTAGAGAGAGGTGGGCCTGGCCCTGGTCGGCGTTTCGCGATTACTTAACACGCTAACGAGATCTGGGTATTTGATCTGAGTCTGGCCATTTGGTCTATACGCACTAACCATCTACGCGGGAGTAGTTATGGTATCCCGGCGTCGTGGTATCAGCCGAAGCCTTCGTGACGTCAGCGACTGAGTGGCGCGCGCCGGATTGGAACTGGAAGGCCACTAGGAGGGCTGCTTTCGGCCGCGTTCGCAACGTGCAGGTGTGCTAAGGGCGATGGGCCCAGACCCCTGGGCGCTTAGGTTTAGACCGGCGTGCTGACCTCTCTGTTGGTCTAGGTGGGGCTGCGACGTGTTGATCTTCCGAGGCCGGGCATGACCCAGGAAAGTGTGTCCGGCCAAATGGGATCGAGCGTGTTGGGGTATGTGGTGCACCCCTGCAGGGAAGTTAATCTATTCGAATAGCCGTGATCTTCGGTAACAGGACGACTTGGAGTTGTACCTTGACCTTATGACAACTAGAACCGGATACTTAATAAAACACACCCTTCCAAGTGCCAGATACAACCGGTGGTCGCTCTCTCACAGGGCGACGAGGGGAGGATCATCGGTTAGGGTTATGCTATGCGATGCTACTTGGAGGTATTCAGTCCTACTCTCTTCTACATGCTGCAAGACGGAGGCTGCCAGAAGCGTAGTCTTCGAAAGGATTAGCTATCCCCCCTCTTATTCTGGCTTTCCGCAGTTCAGTCCACCGATATGGCCCTTTACACATTTACCCATGCATATATAGTGTAGCTCCTTGCTTGCGAGTACTTTGGATGAGTACTCACGGTTGCTTTCTCCTTCTTCCCCTCTATCCCTTCTACCTGGTTGTCGCAACCAGATGTTGGAGCCCAGGATCCAGACGCCACCGTCGACGACGACTCCTACTACACCGGAGGTGCCTACTACTACGTGATGCCCGCTGACGACGACCAGGAGTAGTTAGGAGGATCCCAGGCAGGAGGCCTGCGCCTCTTTCGATCTGTATCCCAGTTTGTGCTAGCCATCTTATGGCAACTTGTTTAACTTATGTCTGTACTCAGATATTGTTGCTTCCGCTGACTCGTCTATGATCGAGCTCTTGTATTCGAGCCCTCGAGGCCCCTGGGTTGTAATATGATGCTTGTATGACTTATTTTATTTGTAGAGTTGTGTTGTGATATCTTCCTGTGAGTCCTTGATCTTGATCGTACACATTTGCGTGCATGATTAGTGTACGGTCAAATCGGGGGCGTCACAATACGCACGGCAAGACATACATCAAGACTCAATCCGATAAGATTACTTCAAAGGGGAAACTCAATTCATTACAAGAGAGAAGATGGGGAGGAGAAACATAGGATCCAACTATAATAGCAAAGCTCACGATACATCAAGATCGTGCCAAATCAAGAACACGAGAGAGAGAGAGATAGATCAAACACATAGCTACTGGTACATACCCTCAGCCCCGAGGGAGAACTACTCCCTCCTCGTCATGGAGAGCACCGGGATGATGAAGATGGCCACCGGAGAGGGATTGCCCCCTCCGGCAGGGTGCCGAAACGGGTCTTGATTGGCTTTCGGTGGCTACGGAGGCTTCTGGCGGCGGAACTCCCGATCTAATCTCCCTTCTGGAAGTTTTAGGGTACGACGATATATATGGGTGCAGGAAGTACGTCGGAGGAGCCACGGGGGCCCCACGAGGCAGGGGGCATGCCCTAGGGGGGGCGCCCCCCACCCTCGTGAGCACCTCCCGTATCTCCTGATGTGGGGTCCAAGTCTATCCGGTGGCTTTTGTTCCAAAAATAACTTCTCCAGTTGATTTCATTCCGTTTCGACTCCGTTTGATATTCCTTTTCTCTGAAACACTGAAATAGGCATAAAACAGCAAATCTGGGCTGGGCCTCCGGTTAATAGGTTAGTCCCCAAAATAATATAAAAGTGGAAAATAAAGCCCAATATTGCCCAAAACAGTAGATAATATAGCATGGAGCAATCAAAAATTATAGATGCGTTGGAGACGTATCAAGCATCCCCAAGCTTAATTCCTGCTCGTCCTTCAGTAGGTAAATGATAAAAAGATAATTTTTGATGTGGAATGCTAGTTAGCATAATTTCAATGTAATTCTTCTTACTTGTGATATGAATATTCAGATCCATAAGATTCAAGACAAAAGTTCATATTGACATGGAAATAATACTTCAAGCATACTAACTAAGCAATCATGTCTTCTCAAAATAACATGACCAAAGAAAGTTATCCCTACAAAATCATATAGTCTGGCTATGCTCTATCTTCACCACACAAAATATTTAAATCATGCACAACCCCGATGACAAGCCAAGCAATTGTTTCATACTTTTGATGTTCTCAAACTTTTTCAATCTTCACGCAATACATGAGCATGAGCCATGGACATAGCACTATAGGTGGAATAGAATGGTGGTTGTGGAGAGGACAAAAAGGGAGAAGATAGTCTCACATCGACTAGGCGTATCAACGGGCTATGGAGATGCCCATCAATAGATATCAATGTGAGTGAGTAGGGATTGCCATGCAATGGATGCACTAGAGCTATAAGTATATGAAAGCTCAAAAAGAAACTAAGTGGGTGTGCATCCAACTTGCTTGCTCATGAAGACCTAGGGCAATTTGAGGAAGCCCATCATTGGAATATACAAGCCAAGTTCTATAATGTAAAATTCCCACTAGTATATGAAAGTGACAACATAGGAGACTCTCTATCATGAAGATCATGGTGCTACTTTGAAGCACAAGTGTGGTAAAAGGATAGTAGCATTGTCCCCTTTTTTGGGGGACAATGCTCTATTGAATGATGATCATCACACTTCTATTTATTTACAACTCAATGATACAATTCGATACTAGAACAAAGTATGACTCTATATGAATGCCTCTGGCGGTGTACCGGGATATGCAATGAATCAAGAGTGATAAGTATGAAAGAATCATGAATAGTGGCTTTGCCACAAAATACTATGTGAACTACATGATCATGCTAAGCAATATGACAATGATGAATGTGTCATGATGAACGGAATGGTGGAAAGTTGCATGGCAATATATCTCGGAATGGCTATGGAAATGCCATAATAGGTAGGTATGGTGGCTGTTTTGAGGAAGGTATATGGTGGGTGTATGGTACCGGCGAAAGTTGCGTGGTACTAGAGAGGCTAGCAATGGTGGAAGGGTGAGAGTGCGTATAATCCATGGACTCAACATTAGTCATAAAGAACTCACATACTTATTGCAAAAATCTATTAGTTATCGAAAAAAGTACTACGCGCATGCTCCTAGGGGAATAGATTGGTAGGAAAAGACCATCACTCGTCCCCGACCGCCACTCATAAGGAAGACAATCAATAAATAAATCATGCTCCGACTTCATCATATAATGGTTCACCATACGTGCATGCTACGGGAATCACAAACTTCAACACAAGTATTTATCAAATTCATAAACACTCAACTAGCATGACTCTAATATCACCATCCTCATATCTCAAAACAATTATCAAGCATCAAACTTCTCATAGTATTCAACACACTCATAAGAAAGTTTTATTATTCTTGAATACCTAGCATATTAGGATTTTAAGCAAATTACCATGCTATTTAAGACTCTCAAAATAATCTAAGTGAAGCATGAGTTTTCATCTATTTCTTCAAAATAAAACTACCACCATGCTCTAAAATATATAAGTGAAGCACTAGAGCATCGACAAACTACTCCGAAAGATATAAGTGAAGATCAATGAGTAGTTGAATAATTATGCAACCATGTGAAGACTCTATAAAATTTAATAATTTCAGATCTTGGTATTCTATTCAAACAGCAAGCAAAAAAAAATAAAATGACATTCTAAAAATAGCAAACATTATGTGAAGAAGCAAAAAACTTAGGATCAACCGATACTAACCGATAGTTGTTGAAGAAGAAAGGTGGGATGCCAACCGGGGCATCCCCAAGCTTAGACGCTTGAGACTTCTTGAAATATTGTCTTGGGGTGCCTTGGGCATCCCCAAGCTTGAGCTTTTGTGTCTCCTTAATTTCTCTCATATCACGGTCTCCCTAAATCTCAAAAGCTTCATCCACACAAAACTCAACAAGGACTCGTGAGATAAGTTAGTATAAACCATTGCAAAAACCTTATCATACTCTACTGTATAAAATCACTAAAATTATTATGCAACATTGCATACTAAATGCCTCTGCATATTTAATAGTCCTATCCTCAAATAGAATCATTAAAGAAGCAAACATATGCAAACAATGCAAACATAACAGCAATCTGCGTAAACAGGACAGTCTGTAAAGAATGCAGCAACATCCATACTTCCCTAGCTCCAAAAATTATGAAAGAAAATTCCCACTGTAATAAATTTATCAGATCTTAATATGCAAAAGGTTTCAACATTTTATCACATTCTGACTTTTCTAGGGAATTATTGCAACAGCGGTAAACTTTCTGTTTTCAAACAGCAACATGTGGACTTCTAAAATAGGCATAGTGAAGGCTATCAATGCCACTTTTATTGAAATAAAAGATGCAAAACATTTTTATAAATAACAGCAATCAAATCTTAACAAAATAAATTGACGCTCCAAGCAAAACACATATCATGTGGTGAATAAAAATATAGCTCCAAGTAAAGTTACCGATGAACGAAGACGAAAGAGGGGATGCCTTCCGGGGCATCCCCAAGCTTAGGCTTTTGGTTGTCCTTGAATATTACCTTGGGGTGACTTGGGAATCCCAATGCTTAGGGTCTTGCCACTCCTTATTCCATAGTCCATCGAATCCTTACCCAAAACTTGAAAACTTCACAACACAAAACTTAACAGAAAACTCGTAAGCTCCGTTAGTATAAGAAAATAAATCACCACTTCAAGGTACTGTAATGAACTCATTATTTATTTATATTGGTGTTAAACCTACTTTTTTTCCAACTTCTCTATGGTTTATAAACTCTTTTACTAGCCATAGATTCATCAAAATAAGTAAACAACACATGAAAATCATAATCTGTCAAAAACAGAACAGTCTGTAGTAATCTGGATCAAACGTATACTTATGTAACTCATAAAATTATCAAATAAATTTCTGGACCTGAGGAATTTATCTATTAATCATATTCAAAAAGAATTAACTAAATAGCACTCTCCAATAAAAAATGGCAGCAATTCTCGTGAGCGCTAAAGTTTCTGTTTTTTTACAGCATGATCAACAAGACTTTCCCCAAGTCTTCCCAAAGGTTCTACTTGGAACAAACACTAATTAAAAGCATAAAACCACATATAAACAGAGGCTAGATGAATTATTTATTACTAAATTGGAACAAAAAGCAAGGTACAAAAATAAAATTGGGTTGCCTCCCAACAAGCGCTATCGTTTAACGCCCCTAGCTAGGCATGATGATTTCAACGATGCTCACATAAAAGATAAGAATTGTAACATAAAGAGAGTATCATGAAGAATATGACTAGCACATTTAAGTCTAACCCACTTCCTATGTATAGGGATTTTGTGAGCAAACAACTTGTGAGAACAAGAATCAACTTGCATAGGAAGGTAAAACAAGCATAACTTCAAGATTTTAAGCACATAGAGAGGAAACTTGATATTATTGCAATTCCTACAAGCGTATATTCCTCCCTCATAATAATTTTCAGTAGCATCATGAATGAATTCAACAATATAACCAGCACCTAAAGCATTATTTTCATGATCTACAAGCATAGCATTTTTATTACTCTCCACATAAGCAAATTTCTTCTCATGAATAATAGTGGGAGCAAACTCAACAAAATAATTATCATGTGATGCATAATCCAATTGAAAACTAAAATCATGGTGACAAGTTTCATGGATATCATTATTCTTTATAGCATACCAGTCATCACAATAATCATCATAGATAGCAACTTTGTTCTCATAATCAATTGAAACCTCTTCCGGAATAGTGGATTCATCACAAAATAAAGTCATGACCTCTCCAAATCCACTTTCATCAATATAACCATCATAAATAGGAGGCATGCTTTCATCATAATAAATTTGCTCATCAAAACTTGGGGGAAAAATATCATCTTCATCAAACATAGCTTCCCCAAGCTTGTGGCTTTGCATATCATTAGCATCATGGATATTCAAGGAATTCATACTAACAACATTGCAATCATGCTCATCATTCAAATATTTAGTGCCAAACATTTTATAGATTTCTTATTCTAGCACTTGAGCACAATTATCCTTTCCATCATACTCACGAAAGATATTAAAAAGGTGAAGCGTATGAGACAAACTCAATTCCATTTTTTATAGTTTTCTTTTATAAACTAAACTAGTGATAAAACAAGAAACTAAAAGACTCGATTGCAAGATCTAAAGATATACCTTCAAGCACTCACCTCCCCGGCAACGGCGCCAGAAAAGAGCTTGATATCTACTACACAATCTTCCTCTTGTAGACGTTGTTGGGCCACCAAGTGCAAAGGTTTGTAGGACAGTAGCAAATTTCCCTCAAGTGGATGACCTAAGGTTTATCAATCCGTAGGAGGCGTAGGATGAAGATGGTCTGTCTCAAGCAACCCTGCAACCAAATAACAAAGAGTCTCTTGTGTCCCCAACACACCCAATACAATGGTAAATTGTATAGGTGCACTAGTTCGGCGAAGAGATGGTGATACAAGTGGTATATGGATAGTAGATAATAGTATTTGTAATCTGAAAATATAAAAACAGCAAGGTAAGAATGATAAAAGTGAGCGTAAACGGTATTGCAATGCGTGGAAGTAAGGCCTAGGGTTCATACTTTCACTAGTGCAAGTCCTCTCAACAATGATAACATAATTGGATCACATAACTATCCCTCAACATGCAACAAAGAGTCACTCCAAAGTCACTAATAGCGGAGAACAAACGAAGAGATTATGGTAGGGTACGAAACCACCTCAAAGTTATTCTTTCCAATCAATCCGTTGGGCTATTCCTATAAGTTTCACAAACAGCCCTAGAGTTCGTACTAGAATAACACCTTAAGACACAAATCAACCAAAACCCTAATGTCACCTAGATTCTCCAATGTCACCTCAAGTATCCGTGGGCATGATTATACGATATGCATCACACAATCTCAGATTCATCTATTCAACCAACACAAAGGACCTCAAAGAGTGCCCCAAAGTTCTACCGGAGAATCACGACGAAAACGTGTGCCAACCCCTATGCATAGGTTCATGGGCGGAACCCGCAAGTTGGTCACCAAAATATACATCAAGTTAATCACGTGATATCCCATTGTCACCACAGATACGCACGACAAGACATACATCAAGTGTTCTCAAATCTTTAAAGACTCAATCCGATAAGATTACTTCAAAGGGGAAACTCAATTCATTACAAGAGAGAAGAGGGGGAGGAGAAACATAGGATCCAACTATAATAGCAAAGCTCGTGATACATCAAGATCATGCCAAATCAAGAACACGAGAGAGAGAGAGATCAAACACATAGCTACTGGTACATACCCTCAGCCCCGAGGGAGAACTACTCCCTTCTCGTCATGGAGAGCACCGGGATGATGAAGATGGCCACCGGAGAGGGATTGCCCCCTCCGGCAGGGTGCCGGAACGGGTCTAGATTGGCTTTCGGTGGCTACGGAGGCTTCTGGCGGCGGAACTCCCGATCTAATCTCCCTTCTGGAAGTTTTAGGGTACGATGATATATATGGGTGCAGGAAGTACATCGGAGAAGCCACGGGGGCCCCACGAGGCAGGGGGCGCGCCCTAGGGGGCGCCCCCCACCCTCGTGAGCACCTCCCGTATCTCCTGACGTGGGGTCCAAGTCTATCCAGTGGCTTTCGTTCCAAAAATAACTTCTCCAGTTGATTTCGTTCCGTTTCGACTCCGTTTGATATTCCTTTTCTTCGAAACACTGAAATAGGGATAAAACAGCAAATCTGGGTTGGGCCTCCGGTTAATAGGTTAGTCCCAAAAATAATATAAAAGTGGAAAATAAAGCCCAATATTGCCCAAAACAGTAGATAATATAGCATGGAGCAATCAAAAATTATAGATACATTGGAGACGTATCAAGCCATCGAAATTGTGTGTGTGTACAAGTCAAAGATATAGGGCGACTGGCCTACCGGAACGTTAGAGGGCACACGTCAAGTTTGTGTGTGGCAGGGAGACATGACTATAGCGCTCGATGTATCAGTGTGTGTGGGGGGAGGGGTGGTGGGAGGGGTAGGCAGAGGCCTAACGATAGAGTTAGAACGACTCGTATATGTGTTGAGAAGGAGAGACCCAGCTATGTCTTGAGGGAGATCGGTCGACATCCATACATAACTGAAGGACGGGAGATATGATTGGAGAGAGAGAGAGGAGAGAGAGAGAGAGGGAGGGAGAGGGAGGGAGAGGGGTAGAGTGCTGGATGGGTGATGGAGTTGCTTCTCGAAGATGGTGGGAGAGGCCTACTAGACAAACTGAGGGTGGAACTGCAATGTTATCAATAAGAGTGGGGATGTGTTTCTGTGTGTGCCTGTGCATGATAGATCTATCGGGACACATCCATGGATGATGAAGGGGAACCATGTGTTTGGTAAGCAAACCTAACTAGATCGGTAGATCAATTGTTGTTTGTCGGAGGAAGGGAGAGACACAACTAATGAGGTATATCGATTGACGTGTGGGTAAAAACGAGTTATAAGGACCTAGCTAGCTATATGTATAGCGAGAGATCGGTCGGTGTACGTCCATTTGTTAGAGGCAAATAAGTCCCAGCGAGACGGATAGACAGAGAGAATGGAGCTAGGAGGTGGTGCGAGAGGCCCAACTACTAGCTAGATAGGGGAGGAGTGTGCGGTTGTGAGAGCGATGAAAAGAGGGGCGAGAGTTTACACGTGTTTCTGACCGTATGAGAGACACGAGGCAAGGACACATAAAGGAGGAGATTGAAGGTGTGTTTGTATGTTGTAGGCAGGCATCGCTGGAGAGGTTTATCGATCGGTGTGTGTCGGAAAGGAGTTGTGGAGACTCTGGGAGAATGACCTAAAGAAAAAATGAATGTGCCCGGTGGAAAGAATGTCGAGGGAGGGGGAGGGCCAGGAGGGCGTGTGCATGCACGAGAGAAAGTTAGTGGTAGCTACAAAGGTTAGAGGATTGTGTGGGTGTAACAGACTAACAAACATCATAATTTGATATGAAGCGGATTCATATATTTGAATAGGAGATCATAGTGTTTTAAACATTGCATGCATGAATATAGCGGTGATACACGTGCTGTGCACATGTTATACCATAATGTGATAATGCATGGCGTACAGCTAAATGTGTGGCGTACTATACATCAAACAATCTCACAGCTAAATGCCGAACAATCTAAACCGTACTGTGCACATGTTATACCATAATGGAACTCACAGCTAAATGCCGAACAATCTAAACCGTACTATACATCAAACAATCTCACATTTTATTTGAATTTGTGATAATGTGTGGCGTTTGCAGCTTATAACTAAATATCGAACAATCTAAACAATACTATATATCGAACATTCTCACATTTTATTTGAATTTGTGGTAATATGTGGTGTTTGCAACTCACATCTAAATACTTGTAGGCGTAGGGGGCGGGGCACCATACATAATGTGATAAACACATTATACATATGAGACATGGTTTAGATTATGAAGATCTAGCTAGAGATAGAAATGTAATGTGATTTGAAATCAAAATAAAGTGGATCCAAAAAAATCTAGTTCGAGTTCATATAGTACACATAGTTCATATGTAACTCGAGACTAATCATGTGGTGTGCTGTGAAGATAATACACAAACGATGGTTTAACTTGACAATAATGATGATTGTAGATCTTATTAAAACAGAGAAACGAATTCAAATGCTTTGACTTCACAACAATCATTACTGTAGATCTTATTCAAATAGAGAAATGAATTCAAACTTAGTTCATATTGAAGCGGTAGTATATACGTTTGGAATGCACTAAAACGTTCATTCGAGTAGTAGGTTGCATGCATTATACACGTAGCGAAATATTTCAATTGAACATAACATGAATTCAAAGTTTTGAATGAAATTTGTAGGGCGCATTGATTTGGTACAGTACACGTTAGGCTTGTCCGGAAATTTCAACCCGCGCCTTGTTAGCCCGAAATATTTAAGATATATCTTTGTCTCGTTGTGCTCTGACAACTCCCTCCATCTCAACCCGCGCCTAGCTATTCCGAAATTACAACGCGCGCGAAAACTCCCACCTCCTGTGAAATCCCGACACGCGAAATGCCCATGGTACCCCTGAACCGAAAGAACCGCCTCAAATCGGTGGGGGTACTTTCGTAACTTACCCCACATTTCGGACAAGCGCATCTCTAAGCCATGGTTCCCCACTGTCATCCCATCCGCCCACCCATTCATACACCAAGGCCATGAAAACCCGCGACGAAACCCCACACCCTGCTCCGTCCGCCACCCAGCCGGAGCCTCTTCCCCGACGACGTCGTCCACAGTAACACCTCGACGTCCCTCATCCACCGTACCGGATGAGGATCCGTCATCGATCTCATCATCCCGCCGGTTTAGCCACCCCGTCCTCCACCTCCAAGGAGCTACCCCGATGTTCCCCTCGTCTTTCGCGCCACCTTCGTTCCCACACCGTCGTCTTCACCTGCACCACCGGAAGAGCATCATCATCACCGTTTCCTCAGATGAAGCTGCGGCCTAATCAGCGCCACCAAAGAGGTTTTACACTAATCGCCGCATTTTCTTCTTGATTTGATCTCACGGTGTTGCCGGCGCTCGGTCCCGAGCCTACACGGCGCGGCTCCATCCATGGCAGCGTCGCTGGCCACTTCCTCCACGGCGTCGCTCCCTCGGCGGCGACGTCCACATCAGTAGGACCTGCTGCTGCTTTAGCTCTCGCTCGCGCTGCTGCTCTGCTCTTGCTCTCGGTCCCCTGCTTGGTCTGCTCCTGCTATTGGTCTTGCTCGCGCTGCTGCTCTCGCTCTTGCTCTTGCTTGCGATGCTGCTCCGATTTAGTAGACTTCACTCTGATGCCGCCGGGGTGAATGAAGAACCAGCCGCAGCGGGGAGGGGGGCTCGCCGGAGAGGTACCCTACTATCTATCTTAGGGTTCAGGATGGGGGCGGTGGTCGCCGGCGGTGGCGGGGCATTGGCGGGACGGTGGCGTGGGGATCGCCGGAGAAAAAGCTCGGCAGGGGGGGGGCTAGAGGGATGGCCGGGGCGGCTGCGGACCGGCGGTGGGGAGTGTTTTTGGGGCGGGCGGGGGTGGCGCACCGCCGGCCGCGGGCGGCGGGGGGCTGCTGTTTGGCCGGCTCAGGGGGGGTGGAGGTTGAAGATGATCCGAAGGCCCTTGATTTCGTATCCAATGGCTGCAAAATCGACTGACCAGAGATGAAAAAGTCAGTCGACCGACGTGTAGCCTCACCTTGCTAGTGCGTTCAGTTTCGACAGCAAAATTCAGTTTCGACAGTTAAGTTCAGTTTCGACAGTTAAGTTTAGTTTCGATAGTTAAATTCAGTTTCGACAGTTAAGTTCATAGATGAGCGGCTGATGTATTTTACATCTAGCACTTTGTGTTTATGTATTTTACGTCATGTATTGGAGATGCTATTAGAATTCCACTCAGGTTAACGTTGTTCGTTCTCTCTCTTGTCCTGCTTCAGCCTCGGCATCGTACAACTCACCGGAGCTGCTCCAACGACGAAACCCTCCATCACAGCGGAGCAGTACCTCGGGCTCCATCTCCAGACGCCTAAGAACTTCTTCCCCTCCTCCGACAGCCAAGTCAGCCGGAGCATCCTCAACGGCCAACCCAATCACGCTGAGATCGACATGGCTTCGCCAAAGAGGTTGTACACTTGTTGCATCTCTTTTTTACTCTTCATGTTATATATATTGTCCACTGAGCACACGGATTTGTTCCTTTAGTGTGTCCTTGAAAGAAAAAACGTAGGAATTTTAATTTTCACTTGTCCTCCTTTTCAAATTCCTATTCATGAAGCACAAGACTAAGAGATAGTAGCATAATAGCATTATAACCGTACATTTTCTTGTGGTTTGACTTAATCTCACCATGCTTCTTTGCATCCTGTGATCTTCCAATTGTTGTGAATCAAACACCCAGATTGGCAGAAATCCTGTGTTTTTAAATTCTCTGTTTTGCACGTGCATTCCTATCCTATTCCTGTCTATTTCCTATCCCTGCATTGTTGGAATCCTCCAATTCAAATGAGCCCTTACAGAATTACTTCTCTTACAGATAGTTGTCAAAGAAAACCTTGTGTGGTTTGTCCCGCTCCTGCTGCGCCGTCGTCCACCCCAGCTCAGTTGCTCCAACGACAAAAGGGTCCAGCACAACAGGGATCCGGCCTCCAGACTGTCTTTCGCCGCCTCAGATCTTCTTCCCCGCCGCTGGCAGCCATGAAAACCGCACTACCATCATCAACCGAGCAGATGACCTCGAGGACTACACGGGTCCGCAAGAGAGGTCGCACTCTTTCATGTCTGCTTACGTTATGCATCGCTTAATATTACATGCTACTTTATCGTCCTGTTCACCGATTAGACTCTGAGTCAGCTCCAAACTAATGATCAAACTTGAGTTTTTAAATGGTTGTGGGGTTCATATTGGGGCCGCTATCAATAGTATCTATCTACTATCTGGTTAATCTCCGGTGTCTACTATGAGTTTCATGTTGGGTGGGAAACAAACAGTAAAGAAGCCATTATCTGTATTTTTTAACTGAAGCCATTATCTGCCTGCTATTATTGGTTTTGGGTCTATCCACAGGTTGCTACCATCACTCTGGATTTTTGCATGCACTCCTTACATAATCTCACTATGTTTTATTCCTATGGATGACAGTTATTGTAAACAATGGAACTAAACATGTAGAGCAAAAGAGACGAGCCTTGCGTGGCAATAAAATTTCATGCAGACGTCGCTCCATGGTAGGCGCAAAGGCAGCCCCCCTCCACGCATTTCGGATTGTAATCGAGAGGAAGATATCTGTTCTGAGGGTGATTCAGAAGGAGAAGACAACTCCTATTTACCCCCTGAGGTCTTCGCTCTAACTTGGCATGCTGATGTTGGTTATATCATGCATATGGTGTCTTGCATTGCTTACTTTATACATCAAATATGTCATCTGCTTAGTTTAAACATCCTTTGTGTGAATGCCATCTGTTTAGTTTATTCATCGTTTATGTGAATTATGCAACGCCATCTTGTTTAGCCAGGCATCATATATGTGAATTTTGCAATGCCATCCTGCTTAGCCAGTCATCTTATATGTAAATTATATCAGGCCATCATTTTTTTGTTACATATTACATTTGTCAACAATGTTATTACATTCAACTGCTCTTCGTGTGCATCAGCCATTTGACACGGTGATGGCAAATTCTGGAGTGAAAACAAGGTCTTCAGAGCAGACTATGCTATCTGACAAAGCACATATCTCGCTGGTTATGGATAGCTCCTCAGAGGAGGATTCAGAGACAGATGACCAGTCCTATTCCTCGCCCCTGAGGTGTATGCTCTAACTTGGCAGGGTTATGTTGCTCATATCGTGCGTATGGTGTCTCGCATTTCTATGCATTTGATTAGTTTAGACATGCTTTGTGTGAATGCCACCTGTTCAATGTCTAGTTACCATATATGTGAATTATGCATTGCCATCTTGTTGCAAGACATTATATATGTGAATTATACAATGCTATCTTGTTGCACAGGCATTATATATGTGAATTATGCAATGCCATGCTGTTTAGCCAATCATCATGTATGTGAATTATATCATGCTATCATTTTTTTGTATTACGTGTTCCATTTGTCGACAACGTTTGTATATTCAACTACTCTTCCTGTGCATCAGCCATTTGAAGCGGTGATGGAAGTATCTGGAGTGAAAACAAGGTATTCAGAGTAGACAATGCTACCTGCTGAAGCAGACATCTTGCTGGTTACAGAGAGCTCATCAGAGGAGGATTCAGAGACTGATGACCAGTCCTATTTTCCCCCTTAGGTCTATGCTCAAACTTGGCAGGGTTATATTACCCATGTCATGCATGTTATCTTGCATTGCTTAGTTTTTACATCATATATGGGTTGCCATCTGCTTACTTGCTTACTATATAAATCATATATTTGAATTATATCATGCCATCATGTTTACATAGTACATACACATCATCTATCTGAATTATGGCATGGCAACCCATTTAATAAAGACATCATATAGTTATATCATCTCATCCTGTTTAGTGTTTACAGTCATCATATTTTGAATTATGGCATTCTATCTGTGAATGTATGTGAATTATGGCATGCCAACCTATTTAATAAACACATTATATAGTTATGTCATGTCATCCTGTTTACATAGTCTCATATTTTGAACTATGTCTTTCCATCTTTTTTAGTTAGCCATCATAATGTGAAATTGTGTCATGCTATCCTGTTTAGTTAGTCATCATATATGTGAAATTGTGTCATGCTATCCTGTTTGGTTGGACAACATAAATATGAATTATTTCATGCCTTCTTTTATTCCCCACTATCCATTGCACCTGTCTATCATACAATGTCTATACTTTCAATTACTTTTCTTGTTTATCAGCCATTTGAATTGGAGAGCATGATGGCAGTATCTAAGGGAGTAACAACACGGTCTTCAGAAAAGATAGTGCTACAGTTGATGCAGATAGAACCACGGTTGTACTTGCCCAAGGACCAGATCCACCACACATAACCCAGACTCTCGCAGATTGTACCCCTACCAAGTTGGACAGAGAACCAGCTACACCCCTTCTAACCCCAACCCCGGTAGATAGTAACCCAGTTCTAGTTGACACATCACCATCTCCACCACAGAGCACCCAAACACGAGCAGTTAGTAAGGGAACTGCAGTGCCCAAAGCACGAGGACCACCACTCCGAATCCCAACTCAACGCTTAAAGGAGAAGAAGATTTGTTCTCAGGTCAGGTTCTGTAGCTATGGTTCATACTCCTTTGCTCTTGCATGACTGTATTTACTCATACCAACTATTTTCAAATTTGAAGGATGGAATTGAAACTCCAATGGCGCAATAGGTATGTTTTAAACCTGTTTCTTTAACTGGTTTGCTGTTGTAACCTGCTCTATGTTGATTTCAGTTTCAATTGAATAAACAGTTATGTTCTCATGTCATGCACATTACAAGTGTTGTTATTGCTCTATAGTTACCCACTCTTATATTCTGTCTATTCTGCTTTGTCTTGAACAAATATTATTTGAACTGTGTCTCTATCTTGATTTGGCAACAAAAACTAGAATGATATAGACCATAAAGTGACCATGGTACATAGATATATGTTTGTTTCATGCTGTTATCCTGTCCACTTTACTACTGAACTCATTTACCAAAATGAGTTTCATATACAACATGGTAAACATGTGATGTGTCTCCTTGTTTCTCTTTTAGAATGCGGACAAAATATTGGAGAATAGTACCGCGTTATCCAATGGTAAAGGAAGTAATGCAGATAAGGTTCAAGATAGTGAGACATCCCTGTTGGTCTCCAAGAAAGCTGATAAAAACTATCTTGACGACAGTGAGGGAACCCAAAAGTCCTGTCTTGATGTAGTGTTCGAGTTACTGGCCACTACTGCTGGCACAAGCTCTTCGAACTCGCTGCCTGAATCAGTTCGTCTTCTTGAGTCTCAAAGTTGAAATACATCGATCAGATGTGCTGCGACAGGAAGCTGAAGGACTGAGGAAGTCCCTGCAGAATTTAGATGCATATTTTCTGGTGCAACACCAAGCGCTGGAGGATTTAAGCGCCAAACAAGATAAAGTTAATAAGCTTGCTAAGCATCTTGCCAGCATTATGGGTACCCAGGATATTGTTTCTTGAGATCTTCTAAAGTGGTTTCAGTTCTGGATTTGTTTTGCTGCGGCGTTTATTTGCGCTGGTCGCCAACTTTGACAACCAATGTATATGATATGCTGCTTTGTTCCCTATATTTGCACTGGTGGCGAACTTTGATGCCCAGTGGATGTAATATGTGTAATAGCCGTGATAGCCTAGCGTTAGTTGCTTGCTTATTTATTTCCTTGTTGTCTTGTTTATTTGTTTGCTTGTAGTCATTGAAGTTCTTTTTCCGCGGTTAGCTAGTGGCTGCAATAACCTATTTTTTAAACTAGGCCACAATAACCATGGGCTAATATTTGCTGTAGTGACACTGGGCCTCCTACTGGCCGTAGAAACAATGGGCCTTCTACAGGCCGTAGAAACAATGGGCCTTCTGCAGGTCGTATTATCAATGGGCCTTATACGGGCCGTATAATCGATTGGCCAAACATGGGCTAAACAGACCGCATTATGGCCATAAACGGGCTAGAGTTGGAATCGTCCGTTCATGGGCCGACCATAACAGGCCATCGTTAATAGGCCCTATTTGATGACGCTATGAAATTGGCCCAACGTATTAACGGACCACAAACGGGCCGACTGTAACCACGGGCTGAATTTGGCCCACAAGCAGAAAATGACAGTAACGGGCCGTAAGTAAATGAATGCTGGAAATGAGCCCAATAATAAATGGGCTCTGAGAAGGACGAAAGATAACATGGGCTGGAAACGGCCCAATGGAATAACGGGCCGTTAATGGGTATAAAGTGATACACTGTTCATTACAGGCCAGTTTCACCACAGGCCGTTAATGGGTGTAAAGTGATACACTGTTCATTACGGGCCAGTTTCACCACGGGCCGTTAGTAGGCCAAGAGTTACATAGGGCCTCATATGGGCCGAAAGACGTCATGGGCCATACATGGGCCAGCAGTGAAAACAGGCTGGAATCATATTGGATGGCCCAGATGACGCTACTGGGCCTAATTCGGATAGGGCGTAACGGGCCTTGTGTTAGCGGGCTGTAAATGGGCTATATTCGAATAGGCCGTTAACAAGCTTTCCATGGGCCGGCCCGCCAGCTTTTGACCAAGTCAAACGGGCCGGCCTTTTCACATGAATGGGCCTCTGTTGGGCCGTGCCATGTGTCGACGTATCATAGGCGCCTTCCGTCCAATGAGTGGTTGACATCTGTCCCAACGATCAGCCGACATGTGTTTCCTCCAGCCAATGATGATTTTACACGTGGAAAATCCCCATTGGTCGGGGCTGTTAATGGGTTATCGGATCCAAAACCCGACCCGATAGCTTAACGGCGTTCCGTTATGGTGGAGGCCACGTGTCGGTCAGCCTTGACGAAAGCACTTCTGTGACGTGCGATTTATCGTCATGGAAGTGGACACTTTCGTGATGATAATTTTGGTAATGTCATGGAACACTTCTACGACAACACAGGTATGACTATCTTGATTCTGTCATAAATTTGTCATGGATGTACATGCATGACAGAAAACGCGACCTACTGTGACAAACACGTATCATCACGGAAGTGTATTTTTTTGTAGTGTATTCACCGAAAGTGGGCCGAAAAATGGGCCAATCTCGGCGCCTGGGGGCGACCTGGGGGCGACGACTGGACGCCCAACTGCCCCCAGCGCCGATTGTATCGCCGGCTCGCCCCCCGGGGGCGATTTTATGCGTCCTGGGAGGCCAATGTCTGGAGTTGCTCTTACATAGTTAGGATGTACACAACCAACACCAACACACATAAAAAAAATAAAATACTAACAAATCGCAAAGTCATGTAAGACCGAAACTATGCCTAAGCAAGAGGGGAAAAGCCTGAATCGATCAAATCCGCGATCTACAAACTATAACAATGACCATATTTGAATCAATATCTCATAACACCATAAGGACAAGGAGAATCTTCAATAACAACACCTTCAGGAAAGGAGCATTGCCATCACGGGATCCAACCATCAAATGCTAGAATCTAGGTTTTTATCCAGAAGAACCAGTTCGAGCATATCCGAGCAATGGCTTCAACAAGGTAACGGCACAAAAACATCGTCATTGCCAGGTATAACCATCTTGGGCTAGACCTCTAGGTTTTCACACCCAGAGCTCGAGACCGGGTACTCGAGAAGCACCGCAGCTGAGCTAGAAAACCGATCACCACTGCTGCACAACTATATCCTATGTGTCAAGTCATCATCCATAATTGCATCTCACTGTTGAGGCAACCACCAAATTTGGAGGGAGGTCGCAAAGACCTTTTGGTGGCCCGACAATCCGCGGTGAGGCCGCCGTCGCAGGCCAGAGTGGTCACCACATGGACCAACACCAATGGCGGGGCACATCACCGCAGACTACCATCTCACCGGAGATACGCCTGCCCATGCCATCGGCCAAGGGGCCGACATGGCTGGATCTAGATCAACGCAGACGAAGAGTCTATGGCGCCGCAGCCAGCTTGGCTGCAGCACCCACATCGGATCCATCTGAGGCCTTCCCGTGACGGCGACGAGTGAGAGATGCCATCGAAGGGTCAACACACGTAGGCCAGAGAGCAGATGGTGGCTCCGGGACCTTGGATCTGATGGACAGGTTGAAGGTGCAAAGTAGGGAAATACACATCCTTGCCGCCGTCGTCCACCGCGAGGCATATCCTGGCTGCCTCCTCCAGCGACGGCGAGGTAGGGAGAGGTGGTAGTGAAGGCTAGGAGTGGTGGCCGAGCCAAGCTGAGCCGAGCCGGCAAAATTAGGCCCTGTGCAAAAATCTAAAATGGGCCTTAGCTCACTAAAAACACTACATAAACATAACTATAATAATATAAGGATCATAATATCTTACATATCAAATGGAAATATTAAGAATCATACATATTCTTGGTTGTATAGTATTCACTTAAATAATCATTATTTTAGTGTTCTTTGTAATAAAATCTTCAATAATATGATCGCAAGAAATCTTCTCCAATACATATAGAGGACTTCAGTACCTTCAATTTAGAAAAGCTCTGTTTTGTTGATGCAATAGTCACATGTATAGTCAGGAGAACTCTATATGCAATACTTGCATTGGGGAAAGACTCAACCGCTTAAAAAAATTAGAATTTCAACTGACCCAATGTTTTCTTTTGTAATGAAATTTTTAAGAAACGTCAACTTCACATAAAATTCATTAGCATCATTGTCAGATTTTCCATCTTTTTAAGAGCAACCTCAAGATTATCACAAGAAGTTTTCAAGCTCTTCTTATCCAATGGCTGCAATGTTTCAGAGGTAAATAAGAGACCAAATACTTTGTGGTAACCCTGATATTGGTCAAATCTGCTTGTAAGTGAGATAATTGCTTGATCAGCAATACATATAAAATAGGTGTTTCCGAATGATTCCTCTGCAGACTGTGTGGCAACATTTGTATCATCTGGGTTCTCATCAAAATGTCTCTTTATTTTAGTTTCTCATCTTTTACAAAGTGTTGTACCAATATCCATCTCAAGTGCAATTCCTTGGACTTTCTCCAATGCTTCTACAAAATCAGTTTCCCCATACCTCTTGAAGAAAGAATCCAGTCCTTGCACTTTCTCAATAGAAACATCACATATCCTTTGCTTGCAAGTGTTTGTTTACTAAATTCACACATACAATACTCGCCTCATAACAAATGAATATTGCCACTATAAATTCATACTCTCCAAGTTCGTTATTTGCCAAACCTTTAGCCTCACTACTTTATAATATGTTATAGTGGGAGAAAGCCAAAGAAATCACATCATTATAATATGAAAATATTGGGTACCTGAAGTAGGGCCTCCCGAATGTTTGCACATTGAAGTTTTTTTTGTGGGGGTTTACAGATTGAAGTTAAATAGCTTTAACACTGTCAACACGACTCTCCCGACATGTAGCTGACACTGACTTGGGAGTTAATCTTGTTATGTTATTTTCCAGAATATGCCATTTCTTAGTAGAATTGGCAAACATTGTATATATGTGTTGGATAATTCCAAAGAAGTGTTTAGCTTTTCATCGCAGGTCTTGTCCATATCACAAAGTGTCACGTTAAGGCTATTACAACCACAAGCAGAATAGAATGCTCTAGGATTTACATTCGAAGTCTCCTTTGGACTCTTGGATGTTTTTTCTTCATATTTGATCCTTTATCATAACTTTATCGTCTCACATCATCTTAAAGTTGCCCTCCTCCATCCCACCCCTAGCCGCCCCTCCTCCTCCTCCCTCCTCCTCCCTAGCCGCCCCTCTTCCCTTCCTCGTTGCCGCTTGAGGCAGCCGCCGGGTGAGCCCGGGGTGCCAAGGATGGTGGCAGCGGGGCCTCGGTTGCCCTGCCTCTGCATGGGGAACCCCGGATTTGGAGCGGCGGCTCAATTGGCAAGGCACGGCCGGCTAGCAGCTGTGCGGGCGGTGGATCTGGCATCCCGGCTACATGGGCGGCGGGATCCGGTGGTCGTTGGTGGCTGGCGGCGGTTCTGCGGTAGCCGGTGTGCGCGATCTAGCGTGTCCCCTCCTCCCCTGTTCGGCGTGTGTGCCGGCCTCGTCGGGCCGCGCTTCCTTGGGTCGCCGATTCTTTACAGGAGGGGATGTTGGTGGCGGGGATCTAGTTCGGGCGAAATCCCTGGTCGGCCATGGCCGGCCGCGTCGACGGCGACGCCTGAGGGCGTCGTTCCCCTCCTTGGAGGCGTCGGTATGGACTGATCCCCACACTTCCCCTTCCCCTAGGTCTCCCGGGCGAAAGCTATAACTTTGTTGGGCGGCGACGGCGCTCACGGCGCCGTTTCCTTCTTGAAGGCGCCACTTTGGGAACCTTGGGGCTAGGTGGCACTTGTGGGTGGTCGGCGACTGCGGTGCTGCGGCAATTGTCGGTGTCAAAACCGGTGGATCTCGGGTAGGGGGTCCCGAACTATGCGTCTAAGGTCGATGGTAACATGAAACAAGGGACACGATGTTTACCCAGGTTCGGGCCCTCTCTATGGAGGTAATACCCTACGTCCTGCTTGATTGATATTGATGAATATGAGTATTACAAGAGTTGATCTACCTCGAGATCGTAATGGCTAAACCCTATAGGTCTAGCTTGTATGGCTATGATAATGAATCTCCCCTATCCGGACTAGGTCCTCCGGTTTATATAGACACCGGGAGGATCTAGGGTTACACAAGGTCGGTTACAAAGAAAGGAATCTACATATTCGGTCGCAAAGCTTGCCTTCCACGCCAAGGAGAGTCCCATCCGGATACGGGTGCAGTCTTCGGTCTTCGTATCTTCACATCCCATCAGTCTGGCTCATGGCTAATAGGCCGGACGCCCGAGGACCCCTTTGTCGAGGACTCCCTCAGTAGCCCCCGAACCAGGCTTCAATGACGAGGTATTTAGAGCGCAGACTGTCTTCGGCATTGCAAGGCGGGTTCCTCCTCCGACATCTTCCAAGTAATGTGTTCGGCTTTCAATTCAATGCCGCACCCCTTGGCTTCTGTGCATTTATGACTTCATTCTCCACGCATCGGGCGAATGTGGATGGTGAGGGTATTTTTTGCAAATAACACCCTAGCCCTGCAAGAAAGAGTGTCTATTTAAAGAGATTGGATCTCAGATCCTTTTGGCACCACGCGGAGAAAATCCTCAGATACTGCCGGGCAGAACCATTCCAACATGGCCAACATTCCCATTCCAACCTAGAGAGAGGCGAGTGGGAGAGGAGCTCCGTGTCCCACAGCCAATTGGTGAAGCTGCAAACGTAGGGATTTCTCCCTCCTGCAGATCTGGTCCCTATTCGAGCACGATTGGCCTCCTTCAATGGCAAAACCCATACGGAGGATTTACACAATCTGTCTGCGGGAGAACGAGTGTGCTTCGTCCTCTATCTGCTGAGGGGCGTGGGATTTCCAATTCACCCATTCCTCCGAGGGCTTCTGGTGTACTATGGCCTCCAGCTGCATAATTATACCCCGGCCTCCGTCCTGCACATTGCGGTTTATGTCGTTTTATGCAAACTATTCCTGGGTTGCGAGGCCCATTTTGATTTGTGGAGAAAACTGTTCTGCCTCGTCCCTCGGAATCAAGGTGGGTCAATTTTTGAAGTGGGAGGAGCCGAAGTGTGGTGCATCGCCAGGACCGGATACCTGTCCGGCACGCCGAAGAAATCTCCCGAAGAGTGGCCTTCCGAATGGTTCTACATCGACGACGTCGCTCTACCTGACCCCGTCCGCATGGGCCTCCCTGAGTTTTCAAATGCTCCGCTGAAGAAATGACATAGCTGGCGTCCTCGGAGCCTCAAGGAAGAGGACAGCGCGGAGGTCAGCTTGCTGCTGGGCAAGAGTAAGGCGCTTGCCCATTCCGGATTGTCAATAGTCAAGGTAATGGCGATCTCTATAACGCGGGGGGTCCAGCCACTCCAATATAGAGGGCTGCCCATGTGGCATTATAACGGGGAAGACGACGCCTCACGCTATGGTTGGAAGGGCCCGAAGACCCCCGCCGCCCTGGCCAAAATATTGGCCGAGCTGTATAAAGGGGAGAAGGAGAATTTCACCCGCCTCCAATATCGAGACGGATTTTCCATGTATAATCCTCCCAGCTGGGTAAGGTTCAGCTCCACTATTTTACTCTTGTCCCTGAATCATTCTTGACAGGCAGCATCGTATCTACTCATAACAGGAATGGCAAAAGGCTGTCGAGGGGATCCATGACCCTGCCCCTCAGCCGGAGAATCGCAACCGGGATCTTGACCCCGGATATGAGGAAGATCCGGCCATATTTGTGGAGCTTGAGGATGGAATATTCTATCAGATGACCTACGACGGTACATATGTACCTGATACGTCCATTTTGCATCATGCTTTTATATCGATATTTATTGCATTATGGGCTTTTATTACACATTATGTCACCATACTTATGCCTATTCTCTCTTATTTTACAAGGTTTACATAAAGAGGGAGAATGTCGGCAGCTGGAATTCTAGGCTGGAAAAGGAGCAAATATTAGAGACCTATTCTGCACAGCTCCAAAAGTCCTGAAACTTCACAGAAATTATTTCCAGAATATATAAAAAATAATGAGCGCAAGAAGTACCAGAGGGGGCCACCCACCAACCACGAGGGTGAGGGGCGTGCCCCCTGCCTTGTGGGCCCCCTGGTGGCCCTCCGATGCCCATCTTCTACTATATGGAGTCTTTCGTCGAGGAAAAAAAATCATAAGCAAGCTTTCAGGATGAGACTCCGCCGCCACGAGGCGGAACCTTGGCGGAACGAATCTAGGGCTCCGGCAGAGCTGTTCTGCCGGGGAAACTTCCCTCCGGAAGGGGGAAATCGTCACCATCGTCATCACCAACGATCCTCTCAGCGGGAGGGGGTCAATATCCATCAACATCTTCACCAGCACCATCTCATCTCAAACCCTAATTCATCTCTTGTATCCAATCTTTGTATCCAAACCTCATATTGGTACTTGTGGGTTGCTAGTAGTGTTGATTACTCCTTGTAGTTGATGCTAGTTGGTTTACTTGGTGGAAGATCATATGTTCAGATCCATTATGCATATTAATACCCCTCTGATTATGAACATGAATATGCTTTGTGAGTAGTTACATTTGTTCCTGAGGACATGGGAGAAGTCTTGCTATTAGTAGTCATGTGAATTTGGTATTCGTTCGATATTTTGATGAGATGTATGTTGTCATCTCTCTAGTGGTGTCATGTGAACGTCGACTACATAACACTTCACCATTGTTTTGGCCTAGAGGGAGGCATTGGGAAGTAATAAGTAGATGATGGGTTGCTAGAGTGACAGAAGCTTAAACTCTAGTTTGTGCATTGCTTCGTAAGGGGCTGATTTGGATCCATATGTTTCATGCTATGGTTAGGTTTACCTTAATACTTCTGTTGTAGTCGTGGATGCTTGCAATAGGGGTTAATCATAAGTGGGATGCTTGTCCAAGTAAGGATAGCACCCAAGCACCGGTCCACCCACATATCAGATTATCAAAGTACCGAACACGAATCATATGAACGTGATGAAAACTAGCTTGACGATAATTCCGTGTGTCCTCGGGAGCACTTTTCTCTATATAAGAAATTGTCCAGGCTTTTCCTTTGCTGCACTTTATTTACACTTGTTACTTGTTACTCGTTACCAATTACCTTATCACAAAACTATTTGTTACCAATAATTTCAGTGCTTGCAGAGAATACCTTGCTGAAAACAGCTTATCATTTCCTTCCGCTCCTCGTTGGGTTCGACACTCTTACTTATCGAAAGGACTACGATAGATCCCCTATACTTGTGGGTCATCAAGACTCTTTTCTGGCGCCGTTGCCAGGGAGTGAAGCGCCTTTGGTAGGTGGAATTTGGTAAGGAAAAATTTATATAGTGTGCTGAGATTTACTGTCACTTGTTACTATGGAAAGTAATCCTTTGAGGGGCTTGTTCGGGGTATCTTCACCCCAACCGGTAGATCAAATAGTTGCTCCTCAACCTACTGGACCTACTGAAAATGAAAATGTTTACTTCGAAATTCCTTTGGGTATGATAGAGAAACTGCTAGCTAATCCTTTTGTAGGAGATGGAACATTGCATCCCGACTTACACTTAATCTATGTGGATGAAGTTTGTGGATTATTTAAGCTTGCAGGTATGCCCGATGATGTTATCAAGAAGAAGGCCTTCCCTTTATCTTTGAAGGGAGATGCATTGACATGGTATAGGCTATGTGATGATATGGGATCATGGGACTATAAACGGTTGAAAGTGGAATTCCATCAGAAGTTTTATCCTATGTGTTGGGGATATTACTACTGGAGGTAAACCGGCCTTATGTAGCTGGGTTGACTCTTTGAAGATTAAAAGCCCAGGAAGATGCAAGGATGATGGCACTTCACGAAGGCCCGAGGCCCAAAGGCGGGTTAAGGCCTGTAAATGTAAACCGACCTAGTCATGAAACTTGTATTATAAGATAGGAAGAATAGAGATCGAACCGGATACGTTTATGATCCGGCTTTGGGACTCTGTATCCCGGCGGGCGTCAACCTATGTATATAAAGGGACGACCCGGCCGCGGTTTAGAGACAGATAACAACTCGAGAGCCAGACAAAGCGGATTCTCTCCCTGGCCTTCGAAACCCTAGCAATACCAATCACAACTAGACGTAGGCTTTTACCTTCCTCGAAGGGGCCGAACTAGTATAAAACTCCCTGTGTCCCCTTGTCCGGTTTAACCCCTTTAAGCTAACCCGTAGCGATGGCTCCACGACTAAGTCCCTTCACAAGGACATCTGTCGTGACAAACCCACGATAGTTGGCGCCCACTGTGGGGCTATCGCACGATGGTTTTGAGTTCTTGAAGGGCAGCTTCGATGGACTTAAGGGATACGCTGTGGGCCGGATGACAAAGAGTCGTCGCGGCAAGCTCTACATCAACAACGCAAGATGGGGTCCCGAGGCCGATTCAATCGAATACGGGTACCGGGTCCCCTTTGGTGGGATTCACGTCTTCATCGGCAAGATCGGCGAACCGGCCCCTGAGCCGGACATCTGCACCGACATCATCGAAACGGCTCGGCATGCAAGTTCTTTGCCGGTTCAGCCCGAAGCAAGGCATGTTTTCATGGGTGTCATCCATGGATCGAGGTACGAGGACGGGATGGTGTCCGATGGAGAGACCGTGGTCTGTTCTGATGACGAGTCTTCTGGAGAGACCGAATCACTTTACCAGTTGCAGGACGGCTGGATTGATGGAGGATCCGAGGGCAACAGTATTCCGGATTCCCCTGATCTGCCAAACCGGGCTGCCATCTTCATGGCCGGCACACAATCAGTGCCTCATTCATCTACCGCCACAACAATGCTCTCCAGTTCAACAATGGCCACACCAGCAGGGGCAGGAAACTCAATGCCGCCTCCAGCCCAAGTCATGTCTGATTTGTTCGACACTTTGGCAACGTTGATGGCCGCAGAGGTGGATGCAGCAGCCAGGGATCAGCACAATGCGGAGATTGCAAAAGTGAAAGATCAGATAGCCCAGGCTAAAGCAGACCTGGTGACGGAGAATGCTAGGATGGCTACAGAGCGGGCTGAATTGGAAGCACAGGCCTACCAGATTAGGCTGGATCAGAATGCTTCAGAGGAAGTCATGAGAAGAAGGTACCGATTGCATCTCCCGTCGGTTTATGAGCCGCAGAATCTCTTCAACACACCAGGAGTAGGAGCTGGTAACCAACCCATGCTAAACCAGGCGGAGGCGCCGGGAACAGGGGCGCCAGTTCAACCGCACACGATGGACCCGCCTCGCCAAAACAACGTTGTGCCACAGTACGTACCAACACCTCCTGGGCATTATTCCAACCCGTTGGACAACATTGTGGTCGCCGCTTCACGCCTAGCAGCCCTCCCAACCGACGGCGAGTCACCAGTTGTAGTGGAAGCACGTCGGGCCAGGGATCTCCTTCAAACAGCACTAAATCAACAGCATGCGTATTCACACAGTCGTGAGAGTATTCATTCCACTCCCTGTCCAAGCCGGAGCTATAACAGACACGTGGAGGATGAACCGGCCGTGTCCAGTAGTGCACGTCGCCGAAATTCACCACGAGGAAACAACCCGGCAGGGGGAGGCGCTAATGCGCAGGATGTTGTGGACCATGGCCACGCACGTCGGGAGGCCGAGTTGGCAGCTCGACATAGAGCACGACAACATACTCCGGTTCACCCTACGACTTTAGTGGAGCCAGGTGTGGTGTTTAGTTCCTTAGGGGTGCCGTGTCTTACTCCCGCTTTGCGTAATATGAGACTGCCCAAGGATTTCAAGGGACCTCGTAAGGTACCAAATTACACCGCCGATTTGCAACCAGAGGCGTGGGTGGAGAGCTATGAGATGGCAATGGAGATGTTAGATGTGGATGAGGCAGTGTGTGGTAAATATTTCACCATGATGTTGGAAGGAACAGCTCGCACTTGGTTGAAGAGCTTACCAACCAATTCTGTCGGATAACGGGCTGAGTTAAAGCACCGATTTATCCAGAACTTCAAAGATACTTGTAAGCAGCCGATGTCAATCGTGGATCTGGCCGCTTGTGTCCAAGAGGAAGGGGAGTCCACGACCCATTGGGTCAAACGGGTCTCAGCGATTTTGCATTCATCAGATCGTACCAATGCAGACACTGCAGTGTTAACATTAGAGGGCAATTGTCATTTCTTACCACTCAAACAAAAGTTGGGAAGACTCAAACGTCACTGCAATGATATGTCAACGCTCATGGCCGCTTTGGTTAAATATGTCGATTCAGATAATACCAAGGACCCGGACTCAGAAGAGGATAAACCGGGGAAAGGTAAGAAGAACGGCAATGTCAAGGGTCAGCAGCATAATCCGGCAGGCCATGGAAACGGCAGTAAGCGCAAGGCCGATAGCAGTTTGGACTTTGTTGCTAACACCAATGCACAGGAGAATGGCCAGCGCCGTAAGGGCAAGCAGCCCCAGAGGGCCGGAGGTTCAGGCCCCAATTTGGAGCGCCTGTTAAATCAGCCCTGTCCAAAGCATGGATCAAAGGAGAAGCCGGCATCACATCTTTGGAAGGACTGTTATATCATGCGGGATTTCAAGAATTCCAATATGTTCCAGTATGATAACAACCCGCCTGGCGGTTCAGGAGGAGGTTTCCATGGGCCGGGCTACGGAGGTGGTGGTTCCGGTTTAGGGTTTCAAGGCAACCAAACCGGACACGTCAATCAAGGGCACCAAGGCAACTAGGGAGGTTACAACCATCAGGGGAATCAGCAGCAGCAGCAGTCGGGTTATTAGAGCAATCCCAAACAGCTAAACAGCGGGCAATATCATGTCTTCACTACTAGTTTGTGTAAACGTGATCAGAAGCTTCACAAAAGGGCAGTAAACTCTGTTGAACCGGCAGTACCTCAGTATTTACGCTGGTTTGAGCAACCTATTTTGTGGAGTAGAGAGGATCACCACCCCGGGTTGATAATCCAGGTCACTTGCCCCTGGTGGTAGCCCCTCATGTTGGGGGATACAAGTTTACCAAAGTACTGATGGATGGGGGAAGTAGTATCAACATTTTATATTATGATACATTCCGCCGTATGGGGTTGACAGATAAGAATCTTAAACCGTCAAATACGGTCTTTCATGGTGTGGTGCCTGGTAAGTCTGCATATCCTGTTGGCAAGATAGCCTTAGAGGTAGATTTTGGAGATGACTATGATTCAAGGTCAGAAACATTGACATTTGAGGTCGTAAAGATCAAAAGTCCGTACCATGCCTTGTTTGGGTGGCCGGCTTATGCTAAATTCATGGTGAGGCCGTGTTATGTTTATCTACAGCTTAAAATGCCCGGTCATAAGGGGACTATCACAATACATGGAAGCAGAAAGGTTGCTTTGGAGTGTGAGGAAGGTGATGCGGCTTATGCTGAGTCGGTTTGTGCCACGGAAGAGTTGAAATTCTATAAGGAGCAAGTTGATCCAGCAGACATGACCTCTTTGAAAAAGCCGACTACAGAACATGATCCGGCGTTGAAGTTCAAATCGGCTAAAGAAACTAAGATGGTTGACTTTGTTCCTGGCGATTCATCCAAACAGTTCAGCATCAGCGCTAACCTGGATCCCAAATAGGAAAGCGTGCTCATCGAGTTCATCCGTGAGAATCGGGACATCTTTGCATGGAAACCTTCTGACATGCCAGGTATACCGAGGGAACTCGCTGAGCACACACTCAACATTGATCCTAAGTTTAAACCAGTCCGACAGTTCCTCCGCCGCTTCAATGAAGAAAGACGTAAGGCTATCGGTGAAGAGGTAGCCCGTCTGTTGGCCGCAGGGTTTATTGTAGAGGTTTTTCATCCAGAGTGGTTGGCTAACCCGGTGCTGGTTCTTAAGAAAAACGGCACTTGGCGCATGTGTGTGGATTACACAGATTTAAACAAGGCTTGCCCTGCAGACCCCTTTGCTCTCCCTCGCATTGATCAGATAATTGATGCTACGGCGGGTTGTGACCGTTTGTGTTTTCTGGATGCTTACTCTGGTTATCATCAGATCAAAATGGCGGTTAAGGACCAGGAGAAGACAACTTTCATAACTCCCTTTGGAGCCTTCTGCTATGTTTCCATGCCTTTTGGACTCAAGAGTGCCCAGGCAACTTACCAGCGATGTGTTCAGAATTGCCTTCATAAACAAATTGGGCGCAATGTTCATGCATATGTGGATGATATTGTGGTAAAGTCCAGAAAGGAGGGAACGTTGATAGAGGATTTAAGAGAAACCTTTGACAATCTCCAGATTTACAAGATGATGCTCAATCCGGAGAAGTGTGTTTTTGGTGTCCCGGCAGGCAAGCTCTTGGGTTTTTTAGTGTCAAACAGAGGCATTGAGGCTAACCCGGAAAAAATTGCAGCAATTACATCCTTGGCTAAACCGGCGTGTATCAACGATGTTCAACGCCTGGCCGGCCGAATTACAGCCTTGAGCCGGTTTATCAGTCGCCTTGGAGAGAAGGCCATCCCCTTATATCAGATGTTCAAGAAAACAGATAACTTTGTCTGGAGTGAGGCAGCTGATAAAGCATTCGAGGATCTGAAAAGGCAGCTAGCTGAACCACCCGTGCTTGCAGCGCCGATCGATAAAGAGCCATTATTATTATATGTGGCTGCTAATGCCCGGGCTATTAGCATAGCCATTGTGGTAGAGCGCAAGGAGCTTGGCAAGGAATATCCGGTTCAACGGCCGGTTTATTATATCAGCGAGGTGCTCATTGAGTCAAAGCAGAGGTATCCGCATTGGCAGAAGCTGGTGTATGGAGTGTTTATGGCAAGCCGGAAGCTTAAACATTATTTTCAGGGCCATCCCATCACAGTGGTCAGTTCAGCTCCTCTAGGCGACATCATTCAAAATAGAGAAGCAACTAGCCGGATTGCCAAGTGGGCTATTGAACTTGGACCTCACGGGCTCAAATATATACCCCGCACAGCGATCAAATCCCAGGCACTCATGGACTTCATCAATGATTGGAAGGAGTTACATGCACCTGAAGAGAAACCAGATAATACATATTGGACTATTCATTTTGATGGGTCCAGACAGTTGGAGGGCTCGGGGGCTGGAGTCATACTAACTTCCCCACGAGGTGACAAGTTTTGTTATGTTCTCCGTTTAATGTTCCCTTGCACTAACAATGCAGCTGAATATGAGGCTTTGCTCCACGGTCTTCAGATGGCTAAGGAGATGAATTTGAGCTGGGTTAAGTGCTTCAGCGATTCAGATCTAGTGGCTCAGCAGGTGTCTGGCACATGGGATTCTAAGGACCCACTCATGGCTGCATATCGGCGAGAGGTGGACACAGTGGCTGGTCACTTTAAGGGTTATCAGGTGGACCATATAGACCGGTGGAGGAATGAAGCGGCGGACGCTTTAAGTCGTCTTGGTTCCCAGCGTAAACCAGTCCCGCCCAATGTCTTTCTTGATGTGTTGCATAATCCGTCAGTCAAGGTGCCAACCGAAGAAGATTTGGCTGTTCCTGATCCGGAGGCTCAGTTGGTGGCAGCTCTGCATGCCATACCGGATTGGACAATCCCATATCTGGCTTACATGAACCGGGGCGAGTTACCAGACGACGAAACGTTGGCCCGACAGATAATCCGGCGTTCCAAGTCCATGACATACTCAACGGGGAGTTACATCGCTACAGCGTTTCAGGAGCAATTCAGCGTTGTGTTTCTCCTCAAGAAGGTTGTGAGATTTTGCGAGAAATCCATGAAGGGGATTGCGGTCACCACGCCGGTTCAAAGTCTTTGGTTGCTAAAGCTTTTCGCCATGGTTTTTACTAGTTGACGGCGCTTGCTGATGCGGAAGATTTAGTCAAGAGATGTAACAGGTGTCAAAAATTTGCCCGCCGTGCGCACGTTCCGGCTCAAGAGTTGCGGATGATTCCAATTACGTGGCCGTTTGCAACTTGGGGGCTTGATATGGTTGGACCCTTTAAGTGCTCTAAGGACAAAAAGACCCACCTGTTAGTAGCAGTTGATAAATTCACCAAATGGGTGGAGGCAGAGCCAGTCAGCAAGTGTGATGCAGCCACGGCGGTTCAATTCATCAAGAAGGTAATATTCCGGTTTGGCTTTCCACACAGCATTATAACAGACAATGGTACTAACTTTTCAAAGGGGGGGATGGAAGAATTTTATCAATGTGAGCACATCCGGCTCGATCTAGCATCGGTGGCTCACCCCCAATCTAATGGTCAAGCAGAAAGGGCAAATCAAGAGATTCTACGGGGTATCAAACCCAGGCTTATGGTTCCCTTAAAGCGGACACCGGGTTGTTGGGTTGAGGAGCTACCTTCTGTATTATGGAGCATCAATACCACACCCAATAGGTCTATGGGTTACACACCGTTCTTCATGGTCTATGGAGCGGAGGCCGTTCTTCCTAGTGACATCCGTCACGATTCGCCCCGTGTAACAACTTATGTTGAAGCTGATAATGAGAAGGCACGTCAGGATTCTCTGGACCTATTGGATGAAGAGCGTGATCTTGCAGCAGCACGATCGGCGATTTATCAACAAGATCTCCAACGTTATCACAACCGCCGGGTTAAAACCAGAACCTTTCAAGAAGGCGATTTGGTGCTCCGGCTCATCCAGGATCAGACTGATATGCACAAGTTATCCCCACCTTGGGAAGGACCCTTTGTGGTCAGCAAAAATCTACACAACGGGTCTTACTACCTCATTGATGTTCGAGAGCATAAAGACTCACGTCAATCAGAGGAGGAGACCAAGCGGCCATGGAACATAGCTCTTCTTCGGCCTTACTATACTTGAGCCATAGGCTCTTCATATGTACATATTTATGACGATGTATATATTATATAATAAACCAGGGCCTCCGTTAAGGCGGGGTCTTTGTTCTTTTTACATCATGTGTGTGCTTACAAGAGTTTCTACTGACAAATCGGAGTTTTTGTTAAACCGGTCTCTACAGCCGCACGGATATAAAGAATATCACTAGGGGGCTTGGTCATATCTGAACCATAGCTACACCTCTTGATCGGTTTGACACGACAAAGGGATATCACTAGGGGGCTTGGTTGTTATCACACCACAGCTACACCTCTTGATAGGCGTTTAGCCAGAAAAGAAATTATGTGGGGCCAAAGAGAGTGTTGCACAAAGCACAAACTCAAACATGGGCACCCACTGAGCACAGCTCACAAAGTTACTTGGGGGCTCTTTGTGCAAAGTAACAAAGAGTTTAAGGACCCTTGTAATTGGCTATCAAGCCACGGCTTGGAAGCCTGGTGTATTCACCTAAAAACCCGGGTTAACCTGCCTTCATCAAGTAAGCCACTCCTGTCTAGGTAATCCTGGTATGACCCATCGAACGTTTGACATGTCAATCTTTTATAGACCCTGAACTTGTCAAAGTTAAAACGATGATTGGTTAACTGGAGGCCCATCTTAAAAGGCTTTGTTAAATGGTTTAACTCAGAGGCCTGGCAGCCCATGAAAAGCCTCGATTTGGAGCCTGGCAGCTCGTAAAAAGCCTTGCGTATTTTCCTTTTTGAGTTTTATTTGTTGAAGTTCATAAGTATTTTTGATAAACCGGCATCCTTGACCCGGCTTGCTTCTCAACTACAAGTTGTTGGCACATGATCAGTTATAAACCGGTGTTTGTTGACCCAGTCTGGTTTGACTAAATCACCAGTGTTATAAAGAAAGCCCGGTAGTTATCCTGGTCCGGTTTAATATATGAACCGGCAATACAGAGATAAGGTTATCAACGTTCCGGATTGGTATTAACACCTTTGCCGTATACACTGTTGGTCAACCAATGCGGTATGTTATGTATATTGTTTTTTGTACAAACACTTTGATTATTTCATCTATATCCTGTACACTTCCTGGATATATTGACCCGTCTAGCGGTAAACTGCTAGACACTTTTAGGTTGTTGAACCCAGGAACACAACTCATCATGGGTTATGCATAAATATATCCGAAAGGGTGGCACAAGTTGTCATGAGGCATTACAAAACATGCTCGATGGCATGCCAAATAAAGGAGTTTTGTCTATCCTATTACAAGAAGCCTTCAAAGCGGCTCCAATGGCATAATTATTTTTCATAAGAGCAGCACACGGTGGAAAGTAAACCGGTGACCGGTTCAGGACGCTTTGTCTGGACGGTTTGATGGTTGAGGGTCAGTTGGTGTGGGCACTTCTTCATCCCTCCCTAGTCGCTGGAAATCAACCGTTGACCAATCGATTCTAGTTAAAGCTTGAAACACTGCTTCTTCATGGATAAGATTGGAGGGGTTAATATCAGGTGCATAAGTGTGCTTACGAATCAGAGGCACAAGTTCTTCAACTTCATGTATGTCGGTCGGCTGCCTCTTCCCCTCCACATTATAAAATTGTTGAAAATGGGAAAAATCTGTATCATCGGTCAACTTGCTGGCTGCTGGCCGCATCTGTTTGGTCAGCCTCCGGAGATCATCATTATCAAAGTTGGAACCATCTTCTTTAACTCCTGGGTATCCTTTAATGATGTCCTCCACTTCAAGATCTGGAATCCAGGCTTTTGCTCGAATAAGTGCAGTTAAAGCTCCGGCTCTAGCAGCTGCTTTCTTCAACTCGGCGATGTGGGCTAGTAACATGGCCAACTTCTCAAGCGTTTCTTTAATCAAAGTTGGGGCCGGTTTGTTATAAGCTGCCATGCTAATAGCCCGCTGAGACCCAGAGTATAGCTGTTCAACCAATGTGTATGCCTCTTTGAGCTTCATCCGCATATCTGTACCAAGATGAGCGATCCGAGTGCCTGCCAAAGATTTTATCAACATTTCGGTCAGTTGTAAGGTTCATCAAGTTGCGCAACACACATAAGCAGGCACTTACCAAAGATAGCAGAGGTCATAGCATTTATTTGGCGTTTCAAACCGGCTAGTTCATCAACCACTGGCTTCCGGACTGCCTCAGCGTCTACAACTCTTTTGGTTAAACCGGATTTCTCGGTTTCCCGGTCAGCACGATCTTTGTTGAAAGATTCTTTCAACTTTTCCATCACGGCCAGGGCCTGGGTCAGCTCCTCTTTGGCTTTTTCAGCCTCGGCTTGTTGTGACTTCACATTCTCTTGCAAGTCAGAATTTCGGGCATCTTTGCTTCTCAGTTCAGCCCGCCACATTGAAGGTATATTAAACAACATATATATGTGCTAAGTACAAAGCGTATAACAAGTTATGCACTTCATACTTGGGGGCTAATGCCTATTTGCTCTCAAGTACTATACTTTATACAAGTCTCCAGAATAATGCAAGCATTATCCTTGACACTTGGGGGCTAATGTGCGTCTGTTCTAAAACGGATGTGTGGATTAAAAACCGGATTAACTTGCCAAGTTAAACCGGCCTTTGGGGGCTATGCTGCAAAAAGTTATCTGATTATTTCAAGATGAGTCTTCTCTATTATTAAAGACCTGCCATTGCAAGGATCAATGATGAGAAGCTTAAAGTGTTACAAAGACCCGGTTTATGATTAATAATCATACAACGGCCCTTGGGGGCTACTTGGGATAGTAGTTCAGCTATAAATCAATAAACAAAGGGAGAGGAATTTACCTCATATCGCTCTTTCATAAAGTTCACCAAACCGGCTTCATAATCCCGGTTTGAGTGCAGACGGTTCAAGAAGCCAGAATGAAGCTCATCAGCGTTAAGAAGAGCATAGCTTGATAAATCACTGCTCCATTTACCTTTTTTCCTGGCAGCTTGCTCTTCTTTGGCACTGTGTTGAGCCAAAATGACGGGATGGCCAGGAGAGCTGTGGCCCATTCCAGTAATAATAACATCATCACCTTGGCCTTCAGGGTTTTTGGTTGATGATATTGGAATTTCAGCATCTTTCACCAGACTAGCCCGGTTTGGTTCTTCGGTTCAGCATCAGGCATGGCAGGATCAGCGTCTGCTGGTTCATCAGTATTTTGGTTTTCATGGGGCGGGTTATCAGAAGCAGCTTCAGGATGAGGGCTTTCCGGTTCACAAGTTTGTTCTGGTTCACCTCTTGGTTCTTCTTCTTCGGCGACCGGATCTTCGAGCGGATTGGTGGTCCGAGCTTTCTTGCTGGGTCTGGCTTTGGCCCTGCAAACAGAATAAAAGAGGATTAACATCCTATTCAAAGGATTTATGATGCATTGAAAGGAAAAGTTTTTACAACTTACCCGGCCACAGTTTTCAAAGGGGGGAGTTGAGTTGCTGTCGATTCACCAGAAGATGAAGGAGGTGTCACCTGATAATTTGAATCGGACGGATTAAGAGGCTGTCTGAAATAAACTTCCTTGGGGTAAGAATGGTCAGAAGTAGGAGAGACCTCAGACCGGCGCTTCCGAACTGGAGTATCAGGTAAACCGGCTGAAGTGACCTGTTGGCCACTGTGCCGGGTTGTCCGGCGAGCTTCATGCTGCCAAGTCTTCAAAATAAATGTTGGATCCAAGTGAGCAAGAGGATGAGAAAAGCTTACTTTCCGGACTGCTTGGCGGGATTTTTGTGTTGGCATAGAGTCTGAACCGGAGTAAAGGGCAATTACCTCCACATCATCGGCTTGACTAGCTTCTGCGTCCTCCTAAGGAAGATCATTGTTAATGAGATGCATGAAAAGAGAGCCAAGTGAGTCAAGTTCTACCTCAACTTCTGGATCATCGGTATCATCATCAAGCTCCATGTTAATCCGGTCAGCCATTTTCCGTTTTGACGTCCGTTTTACGGCTTTGGTTTTTGGGCGAGATGGCTTGACTGCTTTGTCTCCAGTCGGCTTTGCCGCTTTCTCTACGATTTTCCGTTTCCAGAAGGGGTCATCACCCTACATACAAAGAAGAAGGATTACATGTTGCATAAGCTAAAAATATTAGAGATGGAGGGGAAGTATAATGCTTACAGCAGACGGTTTGTTCTTGACATAGAAGGGACTCAGACCGGTTTGGCTACAGATTAGTTCCGATTCATTCAGAATCATTTTTACACCTTCAGTGACTTCTTCCTCAGATAATTGGATGTTGCAATGGCGTTGAGGGTCGTCAACCTCACTGGTATATTCACACATTAAACCGGCACGCCGGCTTAGCGGCAAGATACTCCAGGATATCCAACAGCGCACAAAGTCCATGCCTGTTAAACCGTTCGCCATAAAGGCCCGAAGTTTGGGTTGAGGAGCGTATTTTGCCCTTTCTAAAGAGCTCAGGCGTTGTGGCATTGGGTGAGTGTTGGATAGTCTGTGATCACGAAAGTCGGGGAGGGGATTTTCATCTTCAGGCGAAGTGTCTCTGCAATAAAACCAAGTTTGGTTCCATTCCTTTGGGTGGCTATGATGTTTGGCATGAGGAAATTCAACTTCTTTCCGCTTTTGAATCGAGACACCACCAAGTTCTATGTTCGGGCCATTTACAAACTCTGTGCGTCGGTTTAAGTGCAAGAAATCCCGAAACAGTTCTGCAGTTGGTTCTTCTTGTAAATATACTTCACAGAAGACCTGGAAGTTGCATAAATTGGAAACCGAGTTGGGGCCAATATCTTGCGGATGAAGTTGGAAGCGGCAAGCACATCTCAATAAAACTTTGACCCTGGCGGTTTGAAGCCACGGCCTATATGGTCAACAAAGACCACCACCTCGCCCTGCCTTGGGGTTGGAGGATTTTCTGTTCCTGGAACTCGCCATTTGATTTCAGTTTTCTTAGCCAGGGAGCCGATGCTGACCATCTCATTCAACTGAGTCTCATTAACCCGGGAACGAGCCCAGTTGCAGGCAGTGAATTGTTTGGCCATTGCGAAACAAACAAGCTGAAAATGAAAGGCCGGTTTATAAATTACGCATTATTATATGCAAGATACAAGGGAGTAAGAAACATACTGATATGTGAAATGGCGTAAACCGGAGACCAGGGCAATAAAAAAAAGAAGGCAATACCAGGACAGGAATATTCAGACATTGTTAAACCGGAGTACAACTATGAAGGTAAAGGGCTCCTCCGGTTTATCAGAGGGCTAATGGTACAAATTGATTATGCAAAGTTAAACCGCTTATGATGGTGTGAGGAGAAACAGATTTCACAGAGATGTATAAATATTTCGGATCTAAGATAAGACAAAAAAGCAAAATATTTTGACCCAAAAAGGGTAAGACCCGAAACAGTTTATGAAGGACTGCAGCAGTTTTTTTTCGTATAAAGGATTTGTGAGGGTAACAGAAGATTCATCACGGCAAGGGATATGATAAGTACGAAGCATTCATCTACGGTCCAAGGAAGAACATCACTATAAGCTCTGCCGAACCTCAAGAACAGCGAGGAAACACTAATGGATCAAGGAAAGAAGGGGGAAAGGACTTACTGTTGGGGAACGTAGCAGAATTTTAAAATTTTCTACGCATCACCAAGATCAATCTATGGAGTCATCTAGCAATGAGGGAGAGGGGAGTGCATCTACATACCCTTGTAGATCGCGAGCGGAAGCGTTCAAGAGAACGGGGTTGATGGAGTCGTACTCGTCGTGATCCAAATCACCGATGACCTAGCGCCGAACGGACGGCACCTCCGCATTCAACACATGTACAGTTGGGAAGACGTCTCCTCCAACTTGATCCAGCAAGGGGGGAGGAGAGGTTGATGGTGATCCAGCAGCACGACGGCGTGGTGGTGGAAGCAACGGCGATCTCGACAGGGCTTCGCCAAGCTTAGCGAGAGGGAGAGGTGTCACGGGAGGGAGAGGGAGGCACCAGGGGCTAGGGTGCGGCTGCCCTCCCTCCCCCCACTATATATAGGACCCCTAGGGGGGCGCCGGCCCTAGGAGATGGGATCTCCAAGGGGGGGCGGCGGCCAAGGGGGTTGGCTTGCCCCCCAAGCCATGTGGGGCGCCCCCCACCCCTAGGGTTTCCAACCCTAGGCGCAGGGGGAGGCCCAAGGGGGGCACACCAGCCCACTAGGGGCTGGTTCCCCTCCCACTTCAGCCCATGGGGCCCTGAGGGATAGGTGGCCCCACCCGGTGGACCCCCAGGACCCTTTCGGTGGTCCCGGTACAATACCGATTACCCCCGAAACTTTCTCGATGGCCGAAACTTGACTTCCTATATATAAATCTTCACCTCCGGACCATTCCGGAACTCCTAGTGACATCCAGGATCTCATCCGGGACTCTGAACAACTTTCGGGTTGCCATATACTACTATCTCAACAACCCTAGCGTTACCGAACCTTAAGTGTGTAGACCCTACGGGTTCGGGAGACACGCAGACATGACCGAGACTACTCTCCGGTCAATAACCAACAGTGGGATCTGGATACCCATGTTGGCTCCCACATGCTCCACGATGATCTCATCGGATGAACCACGATGTCGAGGATTCAATCAATCCCGTATACAATTCCCTTTGTCAATCGGTACGTTACTTGCTCGAGACTCGATCGTCGGTATCCCAATACCTCGTTCAATCTCGTTACCGGCAAGTCACTTTACTCGTACGGTAATGCATGATCCTGTGACCAACCACTTGGTCACATTGAGCTCATTATGATGATGCATTATCGAGTGGGCCCAGAGATACCTCTCCGTCATACGGAGTGACAAATCCCAGTCTCGATTCGTGCCAACCCAACAAACACTTTCGGAGATACCCGTAGTGCACCTTTATAGTCACCCAGTTACGTTGTGACATTTGGCACACCCAAAGCACTCCTACGGTATCCGGGAGTAGCACAATCTCATGCTCTAAGGAAATGATACTTGACATTCGGAAAAGCTCTAGCAAACGAACTACACGATCTTTGAGCTATGCTTAGGATTGGGTCTTGTCCATCACATCATTCTCCTAATGATGTGATCCCGTTATCAATGACATCTAATGTCCATAGTTAGGAAACCATGACTATCTTTTGATCAATGAGCTAGTCAACTAGAGGCTCACTAGGGACGTGTTGTGGTCTATGTATTCACACATGTATTACGATTTCCGGATAACACAATTATAGCATGAACAATAGACAATTATCATGAACAAGGAAATATAATAATAACCATTTTATTATTGCCTCTAGGGCATATTTCCAACAGTCTCCCACTTGCACTAGAGTTAATAATCTAGTTACATTGTGATGAATCAAACACCCATAGAGTTCTGGTGTTGATCATGTTTTGCTCTAGGGAGAGGTTTACTCAACGGATCTGCCACATTCAGGTCCGTATGTACTTTACAAATATCTATGTCTCCATTTTGAACACTTTCACGAATGGAGTTGAAGCGACGCTTGATATGCCTGGTCTTCCTGTGAAACCTGGGCTCCTTGGCAAGGGCAATAGCTCCAGCGTTGTCACAGAAGAGAATCATCGGGCCCGACGCATTGGGAATGACTCCTAGGTCGGTAATTAACTCCTTCACCCAGATTCTTCTTGTGCTGCCTCCGAGGCTGCCATGTACTCCGCTTCACATGTAGATCCCACCACAACGCTTTGCTTGCGACTACACCAGTTTACTGCCCCACCATTCAAAATATACACGTATCCGGTTTGTGACTTAGAGTCATCCAGATCTGTGTCGAAGCTAGCATCGACGTAACTCTTTACGACGAGCTCTTCGTCACCTCCATAAACGAGAAACATATCCTTAGTCCTCTTCAGGTACTTCAGGATATTCTTGATCGCTGTCCAGTGTTCCATGCCGGGATTACTTTGGTACCTTCCTACCAAACTTACGGCAAGGTTTACATCAGGTCTGGTACACAGCATATCATACATTATAGACCCTATGTCCGAGGCATAGGGTACGACACTCTTCTTTTCTCTATCTTTTGCCGTGGTCGGGCATTGAGCCATGCTCAATCTCGTACCTTGCAATACAGGCAAGAACCCCTTCTTTGACTGATCCATATTGAACTTCTTCAATATCTTGTCAAGGTTCGTACTCTGTGAAAGACCAATGAGGCGTCTTGATCTATCTCTATAGATCTTGATGCCTAATATGTAAGCAGCTTCTCCAAGATCCTTCACTGAAAAACACTTGTTCAAGTAGGCCTTTATGCTTTCCAAGAATTCTATATTATTTCCCATCAACAGTATGTCATCCACATACAATATGAGAAATGCTACAGAGCTCCCACTCACTTTCTTGTAAATGCAGGCTTCTCCATAAGTCTGCGTAAACCCAAACGCTTTGATCATCTCATCAAAACGAATGTTCCAACTCCGAGATTCTTGCACCCGCCCATAGATCGAGCGTTGGAGCTTGCACACCTTGTAAGCATTCTTAGGATCGACAAAACCTTCCGGCTGCATCATATACAATTCTTCCTTAAGGAAACCATTAAGGAATGCCGTTTTGATGTCCATTTGCCATATCTCATAATCATAGAATGCGGCAATTGCTAACATGATTCGGACGGACTTCAGCTTCGCTACGGGTGAGAAAGTCTCATCGTAGTCAACCCCTTGAACTTGTCGATAACCCTTAGCGACAAGCCGAGCTTTATAAATGGTTACATTACCATCCGCGTCTGTCTTCTTCTTAAAGATCCATTTATTTTCTATGGCTCGCCGATCATTGGGCAAGTCAGTCAAAGTCCATACTTTGTTTTCATACATGGATCCTATCTCGGATTTCATGGCTTCCAGCCATTTGTCGGAATCTGGGCCCGCCATCACTTCTTCATAGTTCAAAGGTTCACCGTTGTCTAACAACATGATTTCCAAGACAGGGTTGCCGTACCACTCTGGTGCGGAACGTGTCCTTGTGGATCTACGAAGTTCAGTAGCAACTTGATCTGAAGTTTCATGATCATCATCATTAACTTCCTCTCTAGTCGGTGCAGGCACCTCGGGAACATTTTCCTGAGTTGCGCCACTTTCCGGTTCAAGAGGTAATACTTCATCAAGTTCTACTTTCCTCCCACTTACTTCTTTAGAGAGAAACTCTTTCTCTAGAAAGGATCCATTCTTGGCAACAAAGATCTTGCCTTCGGATCTGAGGTAGAAGGTATACTCAATAGTTTCTTTAGGGTATCCTATGAAGACACATTTTTCCGATTTTGGTTCGAGCTTTTCAGGTTGAAGTTTCTTGACATAAGCATCGCATCCCCAAACTTTTAGAAATGATAGCTTAGGTTTCTTCCCAAACCATAATTCATACGGTGTCGTCTCAACGGATTTCGACGGAGCCCTATTTAAAGTGAATGCGGAAGTCTCTAAAGCATAGCCCCAAAATGACAGTGGTAGATCAGTAAGAGACATCATAGATCACACCATATCCAATAGAGTGCGATTACGACGTTCGGACACACCATTACGCTGAGGTGTTCCAGGCGGCGTGAGTTGTGAAACTATTCCACATTTCCTTAAGTGCGTGCCAAATTCGTGACTCAAGTATTCTCCCCCACGATCTGATCGCAAGAACTTGATTTTCCTGTCACGTTGATTCTCAACCTCACTCTGAAATTCCTTGAACTTTTCAAAGGTCTCAGACTTGTGTTTCATTAAGTAGACATACCCATATCTACTCAAGTCATCAGTGAGGGTGAGAACATAACGATAGCCACCGCGAGCCTCAACACTCATTGGACCACACACATTAGTATGTATGATTTCCAATAAGTTGGTTGCTCGCTCCATTGTTCCTGAGAACGGAGTCTTGGTCATTTTACCCATGAGGCATGGTTCACACGTGTCAAATGATTCGTAATCAAGAGACTCCAAAAGTCCATCTGCATGGAGCTTCTTCATGCGTTTGACACCTATGTGACCAAGGCGGCAGTGCCACAAGTATGTGGGACTATCATTATCAACCTTACATCTTTTGGTATTCACACTATGAATATGTGTAACATTACGCTCGAGATTCATTAAGAATAAACCATTCACTAGCGGAGCATGACCATAAAACATATCTCTCATATAAATAGAACAACCATTATTCTCGGATTTAAATGAGTAGCCATCTCGAATTAAATGAGATCCTGATACAATGTTCATGCTCAAAGCTGGCACTAAATAACAATTATTGAGGTTTAAAACTAATCACGTAGGTAAATGTAGAGGCAGCGTGGCGACGGCGATCACATTGACCTTGGAACCATTCCCGACGCGCATCGTCACCTCGTCCTTCGCCAGTCTCCGCTTATTCCGCAGTTCCTGCTTTGAGTTACAAATGTGAGCAACCGCACCGGTATCAAATACCCAGGAGCTACTACGAGTACTGGTAAGGTACACATCAATTACATGTATATCACATATACCTTTCGTTTTGCCGGCCTTCTTGTCTGCTAAGTATTTGGGGCAGTTCCGCTTCCAGTGACCACTTTCCTTGCAATAAAAGCACCCAGTCTCGGGCTTGGGTCCATTCTTTGGCTTCTTCCCGGCAGCTTGCTTGCCGGGCGCGGCAACTCCCTTGCTGTCCTTCTTGAAGGTTTTCTTACCCTTGCCTTTCTTAAACTTAGTGGTTTTATTAACCATCAACACTTGATGTTCCTTTTTGATCTCCACCTCCGCCGATTTCAGCATTGAATATACCTCAGGAATGGTCTTTTCCATCCCCTGCATATTGAAGTTCATCACAAAGCTTTTGTAGCTCGGTGGAAGCGACTGAAGGATTCTTTCAATGACCGCGTCATCCGGGAGATTAACTCCCAGCTGAGTCAAGCGGTTATGCAACCCAGACATTTTGAGTATGTGCTCACTGACTGAACTATTTTCCTCCATCTTACAACTGAAGAACTTTTCGGAGACTTCATATTCTCGACCCAGGCATGAGCTTGGAAAACCATTTTCAGCTCTTCGAACATCTCATATGCTCCGTGTTGCTCAAAACGCTTTTGGAGCCCCGGTTCTAAGCTGTAAAGCATGCCGCACTAAACGAGGGAGTAATCATCAACACGTGACTGCCAATCATTCATAACGTCTTGGTTCTCTGGGATGGGTGCATCACCTAGCGGTGCTTCTAGGACATAATCTTTCTTGGCAGCTATGAGGATGATCCTCAGGTTCCGGACCCAGTCCGTATAGTTGCTTCCATCATCTTTCAGCTTGGTTTTCTCTAGGAACACATTGAAGTTGAGGACAACATGGGCCATTTGATCTACAAGACATATTGTAAAGATTTTAGACTAAGTTCATGATAATTAAGTTCATCTAATCAAATTATTCAATGAACTCCCACTCAGATAGACATCCCTCTAGTCATCTACGTGAAACATGATCCGAGTCAACTAGGCCGTGTCCGATCATCACGTGAGACGGACTAGTCAACATCGGTGAACATCATCATGTTGATCGTATCTTCTATACGACTCATGTTCAACCTTTCGGTCTTCCGTGTTCCGAGGCCATGTCTGTACATGCTAGGCTCGTCAAGTCAACCTAAGTGTATTGCGTGTGTAAATCTGGCTTACACCCGTTGTATTCGAACGTTAGAATCTATCACACCCGATCATCACGTGGTGCTTCGAAACAACGAACCTTCGCAACGGTGCACAGTTAGGGGGAACACTTTCTTGAAATTATTACGAGGGATCATCTTATTTAAGCTACCGCCGTTCTAAGCAAATAAGATGTAAAACATGATAAACATCACATGCAATCAAATAGTGACATGATATGGCCAATATCATTTGCTCCTTTTGATCTCCATCTTCGGGGCTCCATGATCATCATTGTCACCGGCATGACACCATGATCTCCATCATCGTGTCTTCTTGAAGTTGTCTCGTCATCTATTACTTCTACTACCATGGCTAACGCTTTAGCAATAAGGTAAAGTAATTACATGACGTTTATGTTGACACGCAGGTAATAAATAAATTAAGACAACTCCTATGGCTCCTGCTGGTTGTCATATTCATCGACATGCAAGTCGTGATTCCTATTACAAGAACATGATCAATCTCATACATCACATATATCATTCATCACATCCTTTTGGCCATATCACATCACACGGCACATGCTGCAAAAACAAGTTAGACGTCCTCTAATTGTTGTTGCAAGTTTTTACGTGGCTGCTATAGGTTTCTAGCAAGAACGTTTCTTACCTACACCAAAACCACAACGTGATATGCCAATTTCTATTTACCCTTCATAAGGACCCTTTTCATCGAATCCGATCTGACTAAAGTGGGAGAGGCAGACACCCGCTAGCCACCTTATGCAACTAGTGCATGCCAGTCGGTGGAACCAGTCTCACGTAAGCGTACGTGTCAGGTCGGTCCGGGCCGCTTCATCCCACGATGCCGCCGAATCAAGATACGACTACTAACGGCAAGTAAATTGACAATATCAACGCCCACAACTGCTTTGTGTTCTACTCGTGCATAGAAACTACGCATAGACCTAGCTCATGATGCCACTATTGGGGAACGTAGCGGAATTTTAAAATTTTCTACGCATCACCAAGATCAATCTATGGAGTCATCTAGCAACGAGGGAGAGGGGAGTGCATCTACAGCCCTTGTAGATCGCGAGCGGAAGCATTCAAGAGAACGGGGTTGATGGAGTCGTACTCGTCGTGATCCAAATCACCGATGACCTAGCGCCGAACGGACGGCACCTCCGCGTTCAACACACATACAGTTGGGAAGACGTCTCCTCCAACTTGATCCAGCAAGGGGGGAGGAGAGGTTGATGGTGATCCAGCAGCACGACGGCGTGGTGGTGGAGGCAACGGCGATCTCGACAGGGCTTCGCCAAGCTTAGCGAGAGGGAGAGGTGTCACGGGAGGGGCTAGGGTGTGGCTACCCTCCCTCCCCCCACTATATATAGGACCCCTAGGGGGCGCCGGCCCTAGGAGATGGGATCTCCAAGGGGGGCGGCGGCCAAGGGGGTTGGCTTGCCCCCCAAGCCAAGTGGGGCGCCCCCACCCCTAGGGTTTCCACCCCTAGGCGCAGGGGGAGGCCCAAGGGGGGTACACCAGCCACTAGGGGCTGGTTCCCCTCCCACTTCAGCCCATGGGGCCCTTCGGGATAGGTGGCACCACCCGGTGGACCCCCGGGACCCTTTCGGTGGTCCCGGTACAATACCGATTACCCCCGAAACTTTCCCGATGGCCGAAACTTGACTTCCTATATATAAATCTTCACCTCCGGACCATTCCGGAACTCCTCGTGACATCCAGGATCTCATCCGGGACTCCAAACAACTTTCGGGTTACCGTATACTAATATCTCAACAACCCTAGCATTACCGAACCTTAAGTGTGTAGACCCTACGGGTTCGGGAGACACGCAGACATGACCGAGACTACTCTCCGGTAAATAACCAACAGCGGGATTTGGATACCCATGTTGGCTCCCACATGCTCCTCGATGATCTCACCAGATGAACCACGATGTCGAGGATTCAATCAATCCCGTATACAATTCCCTTTTTCAATCGGTACGTTACTTGCCCGAGACTCGATCGTCGGTATCCCAATACCTCATTCAATCTCGTTACCGGCAAGTCACTTTACTCGTACCGTAATGCATGATGCCGTGACCAACCACTTGGTCACATTGATCTCATTATGATGATGCACTACCGAGTGGGCCCAGAGATACCTCTCCGTCATACGGAGTGACAAATCCCAGTCTCGATTCGTGCCAACCCAACAGACACTTTCGGAGATACCCGTAGTGCACCTTTATAGTCACCCAGTTACGTTGTGATGTTTGGCACACCCAAAGCACTCCTACGGTATCCGGGAGTTACACAATCTCATGGTCTAAGGAAATGATACTTGACATTCGGAAAAGCTCTAGCAAATGAACTACACGATCTTTAAGCTATGCTTAGGATTGGGTCTTGTCCATCACATCATTCTCCTAATGATGTGATCCCTTTATCAATGACATCTAATGTCCATAGTCAGGAAACCATGACTAGCTTTTGATCAACGAGCTAGTCAACTAGAGGCTCACTAGGGACGTGTTGTGGTCTATGTATTCACACATGTATTATGATTTCCGGATAACACAATTATAGCATGAACAATAGACAATTATCATGAACAAGGAAATATAATAGTAACCATTTTATTATTGCCTCTAGGGCATATTTCCAACACTTACTGTGACCACGGAAGCAGCGGAAGGGCGCGTGGAACTCTGGTGCGAACAGGTTGATGCAGCGGCCGACGACGAAGCAAAGGTGAGGTCGAAGATGACGGCGGCGCTCGAGTGCAGGGTCGCCGAGAGGAAGAAGAAGAGATGAATGGGTAGTGGAAATAAAAGAAAGGGGTGCTCTGCCCTATTTATAAGGCGAAGCGATAAAACGACAAGTGCGGGAATCGAGGAGCCCAAACAATGGATAAGTTAATAAAGCTGTCGCCTCAGTGACTGAATACACATTAAATGAAGGTAATCTTCGACATCAATGGATGGATGACGTCAGGGCGGTTTATCATAATCTGGAAGTATGACGTCACGACGATTTACAAGATCAAGGCGAAGATGATGAGGGAGGAATTTTTCTAAAGTATAGAAGATTGACATGAACAAGTTCAAACCAATCTGGGGCCTAATGTTGGGGATATTACTACTGGAGGTAAACCGGCCTAATGTAGCCGGGTTGACTCTTTGAAGATTAAAAGCCCAGGAAGATGCAAGGATGATGGCGCTTCACGAAGGCCCGAGGCCCAAAGGCGGGTTAAGGCCTGTAAATGTAAACCGACCTAGTCATGAAACTTGTATTGTAAGATAGGAATAATAGAGATCGAACCGGATACGTTTATGATCCGGCTTTGGGACTCTGTAGCCCGGCGGGCGTCAACCTATGTATATAAAGGGATGACCCGACCGCGGTTTAGAGACTGACAACAACTCGAGAGCCAGACAAAGCGGATTCGCTACCTGGCCTTCGAAACCCTAGCAATACCAATCACAACTAGACGTAGGCTTTTACCTTCCTCGAAGGGGCCGAACTAGTATAAAACTCCTCGTGTCCCCTTGTCCGGTTTAACCCCTTTAAGCTAACCCGTAGCGATAGCTCCATGACTAAGTCCCTTCACAAGGACATCTGCCGTGACAAACCCACAACACTATGCATCTTGTTCATCGTGATCGTAATTATATATATAATTTTTGGCCTCGCGAAGGAGAAAGCATCGCTCAAGCTTGGGGGAGGCTTAAGTCAATGTTATATTCATGCCCCAACATGAGCTCTCAAGAGAAATGATTATTCAAAAAATGTATGCTCGGCTTTCTGACAACAATCGCTCCATGCTCGATACTTCTTGTACTGGTTCCTTTATGATGAAGACTATCGAATTCAAATGGAATTTATTGGAGAGAATTAAACGCAACTTTAAAGATTGGGATCTCGACGAAGGTAAGGAGTCAGGTATAACACCTAAGTTTGATTGTGTTAAATCTTTTATGGATACCGATGTTTTTTGTAAATTTAGCACGAAGTATGGACTTGAATTTGAGATAGTAGCTTCTTTCTGTGAATCCTTTGCTACTCATGTAGATCTCCCTAAGGAGAAGTGGTTTAAATATAATCCTCCCATTGAAGTAAAAGTAGTTGCACCTATTAAAGTTGAATAAAAACTATCACCTATAATGATCCAATTGTTCCTACTGCTTATGTTGAGAAACCACATTTCCCTGTTAGAATAAAGGATCATGCTAAAGCTTCAACTGTGGTTAATAAAAGTAATATTAGAACTTATACGCCTCCTAAGCAAGTTATAGTTGAACATAATATTGCTATGGTTAAAGATCTCTTGGCCGATAATATTGATGGGCATGTTATTTCCTTCTGTGATGAAGCTGCTAGAATTGCTAGGCCTGATACTAAAAATAAACATAGACTTGTTGTTGGCATGCCTGTTATTTCTGTTAAAATAGGATATCATTGCTATCATGGCTTATGTGATATGGGTGCTAGTGCAAGTGCAATACCTTATTCCTTATACAAAGAAATTATGCATGATCGATATTGCACCTGCTGAGATAGAAGAGATTGACGTCACAATTAAGCTTGCTAATAGAGATACTATTTCAGCAATTGGGATTGTTAGAGACGTTGAAGTATTGTGTGGGAAAGCTAAATATCCTACTGATTTTCTTGTTCTTGGTTCCCCTCAAGATAGATTTTGTCCCATTATATTTGGTAGACCCTTCTTGAACACTATTAATGCTAAGATAGATTGCAATAAGGATGTTATTACTATTGGTTTGGGTGATATGTCTCATGAGTTTAATTTTTCTAAATTTCGTAGACAACCCCGTGATGAAGAATTGCCTAGCAAAGATGAAATTATTGGTCTTGCTTCTATTGCTGTGCCTCCTAATGATCCTTTAGAACAATATTTGCTAGACCATGAAAATGATATGTTTATGAATGAAAGAAGGGAAATAGATGAAGTATTCTTTAAACAAGGACCTATTCTTAAACACAATTTGCCTGTTGAAATCCTAGGGGATCCTCCTCCACCCAAGGGTGATCCCGTGTTTGAGCTTAAACCATTACCTGATACTCTTAAATATGCTTATCTTGATGAAAAGAAGATATATCATGTTATTATTAGTGCTAACCTTTCAGAACATGAAGAAGAAAAATTATTGAAAACTCTGAAGAAGCACCGTGCTGCTATTGGATATACTCTTTGATGATCTTAAGGGCATTAGTCCCACTCTATGTCAACACAAAATAAATTTGGAGAAAGACGCCAAACCAGTTATTGATCACCAACGACGGCTGAATCTTAAGATGAAAGAAGTGGTAAGAAAGGAAATATTAAAGCTCCTTGAGGCAGGTATAATTTATCCCGTTGCTGATAGTCAGTGGATAAGTCCTGTCCATTGTGTCCCCAAGAAGGGAGGTATTACTGTTGTTCCTAATGATAAAGATGAATTGATTCCGCAAAGAATTATTATAGGTTATAGGATGGTAATTGATTTCCGCAAATTAAATAAGGCTACTAAAAAGATCATTACCCCTTACCTTTTATTGATCAAATGCTAGAAAGATTATCCAAACAAACACATTTTTGCTTTCTAGATCGTTACTCTGGCTTCTCTCAAATACCTGTGTCAGCTGATGATCAAGCAAAGACCACTTGTACTTGCCCTTTCGGTACTTTTGCTTATAGACGTATGCCTTTTGGTTTATGTAATGCACCTGCTACCTTTCAAACATGCATGATGGCTATATTTTCTGACTTTTGTGAAAAGATATGTGAGGTTTTCATGGACGGTTTCTCCGTTTATGGATCCTCTTTTGATGATTGCTTGAGCAACCTTGACCGAGTTTTGCAAAGATGTGAAGAAACTAATCTTGTTCTGAATTGGGAGAAATGCCACTTTATGGTGAAGGTATTGTCTTGGGGCATAAAATTTCTGAAAGAGGCATTGAAGTTGATAAAGCTAAAGTTGATGATATTGAAAAGATGCCATGTCCCAAGGACATTAAATGTATAAGAAGTTTTCTGGGTCATGCCGGTTTTTATAGGAGGTTCATTAAGGACTTCTCAAAAATTTCTCGGCCTCTGACTAACCTATTACAAAAATATTTTCCTTTTGTCTTTGATGATGATTGTGTAGAAGCATTTGAAACACTTAAGAAAGCATTAATTTCTGCACCTATTGTTCAACCACCTGATTGGAATTTACCTTTTGAAATTATGTGTGATGCTAGTGATTATGCTGTAGGTGATGTTCTAGGGCAAAGAGTTGATAAGAAATTAAATGTTATTCAATATGCTAGTAAAACTCTAGACAATGCCCAGAGAAATTATGCTACTACTGAAAAAAAAATTAGCAGTTGTATTTGCATGTGATAAGTTCAGACCTTATATTGTTGATTCTAAAGTAACTATCCACACTGATCATGCTGCTATTAAATACCTTATGGAAAAGAAAGATGCTAAACCTAGACTTATTAGATGTGTCCTCCTGCTACAAGAATTTGATTTGCATATCATTGATAGAAAGGGAGCTGAGAACCTCGTTGTAGACAACTTGTCTAGGTTAGAAATGTTCTTGATGACCCACTACCTATTGATGATAGCTTTCCTGATGAACAATTAAATGTCATAAATGCCTCTCGAACTGCTCCATGGTATGCTGATTTTGGTAATTACATTGTCACTAAAGTTATACCACCTAGTTTCACATACCAGCAAAAGAAAAAGTTCTTCTATGATTTGAACATTACTTTTGAGATGACCCACATCTTTATAAAGAAGGAGTAGATGGTATTATTAGACGTTGTGTACTTGAGCATGAAAAGGAACAGATCCTATGCAAGTGTCACTCCGAGGCTTATGGAGGACACCATGTTGGAGATAGAACTGCACATAAGGTATTGCAATCTGGTTTTTATTGGCCTACTCTCTCCAAGGATGCCCGTAAGTTTGTCTTGTCTTGTGATGAATGTCAAAGAATTGGTAATATTAGTAGACGTCAAGAAATGCCTATGAATTATTCACTTGTTATTGAACCATTTGATGTTTGGGGCTTTGATTATATGGGACCTTTTCCTTCCTCTAACGGGTATACACATATTTTAGTCGCTGTTGATTACGTTACTAAGTGGGTAAGATATTCCAACTAGTAGTGCTGATCATAACACCTCTATTAAGATGCTTAAAGAAGTTATTTTCCTGAGGTTTGGAGTCCCTAGATATTTAATGACTGATGGTGGCTCACATTTTATTCATGGTGCCTTTCGTAAAATGCTTGTTAAGTATGATGTTAATCATAGAATTGCGTCTCCTTATCACCCACAGTCTAGTGGTCAAGTAGAATTAAGTAATAGAGAGCTCAAATTAATTTTGCAAAAGACTGTTAATAGATCTACAAAGAATTGGTCCAAGAAACTTGATGATGCATTATGGGCCTATAGAACTGCATATAAAAATCCTATGGGTATGTCTCCGTATAAAATGGTTTCCGGTAAAGCATGTCACTTACCTCTCGAATTAGAACATAAGGCATATTGGGCTATTAAAGAGCTCAACTATGACTTCAAACTTGCCGGTGAGAAGGATACAAAAGCATGAGTTCAGTGTAGGTGATGTATTGTTATACAACTCTCATTAAAGATTTTTTGAGGAAAACTTCTCTCTAAATGGGAAGGTCCTTACGTTATCAAGGAGGTTTATCGTTCCGGTGCCATAAAAATCAACAACTTCGAAGGCACAAATCCAAAGGTGGTGAACGGTCAAAGAATCAAACATTATATCTCAGGTAATCCTATAAATGTTGATATCATTGAAACCGTAACCCCGGAGGTATACATAAGGGACACTTTCCAGAACGTTCCAGACTCCAAAAAGGAATAGATAAGTGGTACGGTAAGTAAACCGACTCCAAAACAGTTCTAATGGCAATTTTTCTCTGTTTTGGAATATTTAGAAAAATAGGAAAATAAGAAGCAGTCCGGGAAGGACACGGGGCTTCCACGAGGGTAGGAGGTGCGCCCTACCCCCTGGGCGCGCCCCCTGCCTCGTGGGCACCTCGTGCGCTCTCCGGACTCTGCTTTCTTGCACAATACTTCTTTTGGTCGGTAAAAATTCATTATATAATCTTCCGAAGGTTTTGACCACCGTATCACGCAAATATCTCATGTCTTTGTTTCGAGTTGTTTTCTGATAGATCCAGGTCGTCATGTCGTCTTCAAGTGCCCCCAAGGACAAGTTCTTCGAGAAGGTCATCAACCCCTACCTCGTGGAGGTGCTTCAACACCCTCAAACCATTGAGATGCGTGAGGGGTTGTTGCACATCCGCGATGTTGAGGGACCAAGGAGGACCGGAAGCACGGAGGCAAGGCTCGAGGCATTGGAGCAACAAGTTTTCAAGTGTCAGGAGATGGTGGAGCGTGGACTCGACTCCAACCACATTATGATCACAGAGTTCACCAACAATCACAAGCTGGACGTCAAGGACATTGGGGAGGCCATCTTCAAGCTTCATGAGAAAATCGAGCACCTCCAAGCCCAGATCTATGACCAACAAAATCAAAACTGTGAGTATGAATATAGATTCAAGAGGATGAGTTTGGCTGCAGATTTGAGGATTCAGGAGACTCGATCATCCTTCTATGATGGTGAGCCTATGCCTTGGAAGAGGGACGACAAGCCTACATCATCAACAACTCCACCTTCTTCACCAACAAAGAAGAACTGAGTATCTGGTATGGGCACTCCCCTTGGCAACTGCCAAGCTTGGGGGAGTGCCCCGGTATTGTATCACCATCACCTTTTATCTTTGCCGTTTTTCTTAGTTCGATTCTTTTGGTAATATCTTGATCTAGTAGAATAAAGTTTTAGTATGATCTAGTTGTGAGTTTTGCTTTATGATCCTTCTATGTAATCGAGTCCGTGAGCTATATATAATAAAGATTAGTGTTGAGTCAAGGGCTTGATTATTTTTCTATGATCTTGAGGGAATTAAATAAAATAAAAGAGAAGAAATAAAAAGAAACAAAGAGATCATATGGATCTTATGGAAAGTAATGAGCTCACATATAAAGAGTATGATGAATAAAAGTTGTTGAGAGTTGACAAACATAGTTTTGGTCATCGTTGCAATTAATAGGAAGTAATAAAGAAAGAGAGGTTCACATATAAATATACTATCTTGGACATCTTTTATGATTGTGAGCACTCATTAAAGTATGACATGCTAAGAGTTGACGTTGGACAAGGAAGACAACGTAATGGGTTATGTTTTTTTACATATGAGATAAATTATATTATCATGGATCATCCAACATGTTGAGCTTGTCTTTCCCTCTCATGCTAGCCAATTTCTTTGCACCAACTAGAGATACTACTTGTGCTTCCAAATATCCCTAAACCTGTTTTTTCCTTGAGAGTCCACCATACCTACCTATGGATTGAGTAAGATCCTTCAAGTAAGTTGTCATCGGTGCAAGCAATAAAAATTGCTCTCTAAATATGTATGACTTATTAGTGTGGAGAAAATAAGCTTTATACGATCTTGTGATATGGAAGAAATAAAAGCGACATACTGCATAATAAAGGTCCATATCACAAGTGGCAGTATAAAGTGACGTTTTTTCGCATTAAGATTTTGCGCATCCAACCATAAAAGTGCATGACAACCTCTGCGTCCCTCTGCGAAGGGCCTATATTTTACTTTTATCTTCTACCTTACATAAGAATCTTGGTGATCTTCACCTTTCCTTTTTACATTTTATCCTTTGGCAAGCACAATATGTTGGAAAGATCCTAATATATATAGCTAATTGGATGTGAGTCTTCATGAACTATTATTGTTGACATTACCCTTGAGGTAAAACGTTGGGAGGCAAAACTATAAGCCCCTATCTTTCTCTGTGTCCGATTAAAACTTCGTACCCATAAATATTGCATGAGTGTCAGCAATTGTGAAAGACTAAAAGATGGTTGAGTATGTGGACTTGTTGATATTGACTCTTTCCTATGTTATGATAAATTGCAATTGCCTCAATGACTGATATTAGAGTTTGTTGGTTCTCAATGAAGTTTATGATTCATACTTGAAATTATGATTGAATTGTTACTTTATCATAAGAGATCATATGACAATATATATATATATGTTGCTGTTCTAAGAATGATCATGATGCCCTCATGTCCGTGTTTTATTTTTATCGACACCTCTATCTCTAAACATGTGGACATATTTTTCGATTCCGGCTTTCGCTTGAGGACAAGCGAGGTCTAAGCTTGGGGGAGTTGATACATCCATTTTGCATCATGCTTTTATATCGATATTTATTGCATTATGGGTTGTTATTACACATTATGTCACAATGCTTATGCTTGTTCTCTCTTATTTTACAGGGTTTACATAAAGATGGAGAATGCCGGCAGCTGGAATTCTGGGCTGGAAAAGGAGCAAATATTAGAGACCTATTCTGCACAGCTCCAAAAGTCCTGAAACTTCACGGAAGTTATTTCCAGAATATATAAAAAATAATGAGCGCAAGAAGTACCAGAGGGGGGCCACCCACCAGCCACGAGGGTGGGGGGCGCGCCCCCTGCCTCGTGGGCCCCCTGGTGGCCCTTCGATGCCCATCTTCTACTATATGGAGTCTTTCGTCGAGGAAAAAATCATAAGCAAGCTTTCGGGACGAGACTCCGCCGCCACGAGGCGGAACCAATCTAGGGCTCCGGCAGAGCTGTTCTGCCGGGGAAACTTCCCTCCGGGAGGGGAAAATCATCACCATCGTCATCACCAACGATCCTCTCATCGGGAGAGGGTCAATATCCATCAACATCTTCACCAGCACCATCTCATCTCAAACCCTAGTTCATCTCTTGTATCCAATCTTTGTATCCAAACCTTAGATTGGTACCTGTGGGTTGCTAGTAGTGTTGATTACTCCTTGTAGTTGATGCTAGTTGGTTTACTTGGTGGAAGATCATATGTTCAGATCCATTATGCATATTAATACCCCTCTGATTATGAACATGAATATGCTTTATGAGTAGTTATGTTGGTTCCTGAGGACATGGGAGAAGTCTTGCTATTAGTAGTCATGTGAATTTGGTATTCGTTCGATATTTTGATGAGATGTATGTTGTCATCCCTCTAGTGGTGTCATGTGAGCGTCGACTACATGACACTTCACCATTGTTTGGGCCTAGAGGGAGGCATTGGGAAGTAATACGTAGATGATGGGTTGCTAGAGTGACAAAAGCTTAAACCCTATTTTATGCGTTGCTTCGTAAGGGGCTGATTTGGATCCATATGTTTCATGCTATGGTTAGGTTTACCTTAATACTTCTGTTGTAGTTGCGGATGCTTGCAATAGGGGTTAATCATAAGTGGGATGCTTGTCCAAGTAAGGACAACACCCAAGCATCGGTCCACCCACATATCAGATTATCAAAGTATCGAACGCGAATCATATGAATGTGATGAAAACTAGCTTGACGATAATTCCCATGTGTCCTCGGGAGCGATTTTCTCTATATAAGAAATTGTCTAGGCTTGTCCTTTGCTACAAAAAGGATTGGGCCATCTTGCTGCACTTTATTTACACTTGTTACTTGTTACTCGTTACCAATTACCTTATCACAAAACTATTTGTTACCGATAATTTCAGTGCTTGCAGAGAATACCTTGCTGAAAACCGCTTATCATTTCCTTCTGCTCCTCGTTGGGTTCGACACTCTTACTTATCGAAAGGACTACGATAGATCCCCTATACTCGTGGGTCATCAGTACCCATTATCACCGATTACCCCGGCCTCCTTCCTTCTTCTCGTGTAAGTAATCCGAAGACACCTTATCCAAAAGAGTATTCTCATTCCTCCTTACCCACCGCACTGTCCTGTGCTCAAAAGGGGAAGCGTTCGGCGCGCCATGCTGCCCCGTGGGCATCTCGGAAGAGAGCGTCCCCCACACCAAGCAAGCCTTCGAAGAGGAAGGCAAACGAAGATACGGTCGAGCCTTCATCGAAGAGGTATGAATTTGCAAGTATGCACCTTGGAAGTCACATCCAATTGTGACCTTTCCGTTTACCTTGTATCAGGAAAAAGGTGTGCCGGACTATATCCGGGGGTCCAGACGGTCACACTTCCCGCAGCCAGGATTCAAATCCTGCCGTGAAGACGGGGTCTGATGCGGGGGTGACGCCGGACTGTCCTCCAGCCGAGGACTCGGATGATGTATCCGTTACCAACTCGAAACTGGAGAGCGCCATGAATCATCGGCGCCAGAGGGGCGTTTTACAAGACCCTGGCTTTTCAGAAGAGTCATTTAACGCCTTCAGCTCGGCCGATGCATATATCCGAGCTGGTCGAGATGGGCTTAACAGAGCCACAAAGCAGCATTTAAAAGATGTGCATGTAGGTTTCTTTTGTCTGACTATGATAACCATATGTCAGTAGCCCTCGAGACTTAAAGTAGTTGAAACAACTGATTTAAGGATCAATGTACAACCAGGTGCTTACGGAGAGGAACACCTTGTTAACTCAGGAACTAGAAAAGTGTCGGAGCCAGCTGTCTGCTGCCAATGCCGAACTGGAGAAATCCAAGAAGGCATCCCCCGGTAATGTTTCCCTCCATCGAGAAATCATAATGGTACACTAATAATGCTAATCTGGCTACTTATGTTTGTATTGGATTGTTAGACCAACTGCGAGAGCAGCTGGACGCCGCTCGAAGCGAAGAACACGGAGCCAAAAAACTGCTAGCAGCGGGCGAGCGTGTGTTAACAAAAGTCGTTCAGGAGAAAATGAAGCTCCAGGATTCGAACACCAAACTGGGCGAAGAACTGAAAGATGTGTGAGCTCAGCTAGCTGACTCCGTGAAGGAGAACAAGAAACTGCGAGGCGGCATATTCAGTATGTGGCAGCATTTATCTTATAACAGTTTGGAAGTAACAATAGCTGATATAGCTGTGACTGCAGGTGTATTGACGGGCCGCTCGGAAGAGGAGGTGTCCGGATCATCAAGTGATCTTCTGCAAGGGCTGTCGCAGCTGCACGAGCAAACTCGGCAGGCAATGCGGAATGTAGCCAAGGCCTTATGGCCATCTGACTCCCCTCCAGGGAGTATGGAGAAGCTGGTAGAGCTGTTCAAGGGAGCGTGGCGGCATATTCGACTATGGAAGATATCGGCCTGCCGAGAGGGTGCGCGAGAGGCCTGCGCTATGGTAAAAACGCGGCATACCAAGCTGTATCCAAATCACATGGCCCGGGTTGGACCGTTAGGGTCGAATGGGGAAGAAAATCCTGTTAGTTTAGTATATGACCAAGTGGAGATGGCCACTAGATACTCCCAACTGGATTGTAAGTTAGACTGCCTGTTGGACGGTATAGAGGAGGAAGTCTTTAAGTCTTGAGTGAATATGTACTTTCCTTCTAGCTGGATAATAAAGACAATTGTCATGGCCGACCTTTTCGCTTCGACCTCTGGACCTGAAGGTGCGGAGTGTTTCCGAATACCCTGGCGGTAGAATATATAGGGGTATGCATGGGAACTAGGCGTAGGGGTCATAGTTGCTTGAACAGACAATGTGTATCCGTCTAGTTATGTTATATTACATTATGTAAGAAACATCTTCCAGAGGGAATAATTCCGTTAAGGGTTCCTTTCCCTGGGTGTGCGTGCGTTTAATGTGCATGTCCAAATTGTGATTGAAAAAATCATAGAGTAAGTAACATCTGGGGTTTCACAATGGAGTGAATGCGGAAACGTCTTTAATTCGCCGACTGAATATTCCCTTAAGAATGCTAGCTTTCGGCTTCACCCAGTCTGAGGTACACATCCGTATGACACGGCAGTAACAATCGCAGAGGTGCTCCATTTATGTCCTAGCCAAACTAACGGGGACGTAGGGCATAAGCACAGGAGCCAGGCAACCCAGCTTGGCCAAAACTTAAGTCATATCGATGCATATAGTGGAGAAGAAAAGGTACATGTGGAAAAACGCATATGTGGTGAGCTTGATGCTCGAAGAATAATAGCAAGCTTCTGTAAGAGTAGCCCCCAGGTATAATGAACGTACATATGTAGAGATGTACGCATCAGGTAAGGACGGTCTAGTCGTACTGAAGCCATAAGGCTAAAGAGCAAAGCGAAAGAAAGATAAAAAACGAAAAGAGATAAAAAATAACGTTAATAACAGGAGGGAGGAGACGAACACAGAGTTCGGCGCTAGGCATAAAATCGTCGTAGTCTGGCCGCATTCCAGGAGTTTGGCTCCAGGTGATTGTCTGACGCATCACGCAGGCGGTACGCTCCTCCGGTGAGAATTTCGTCAATGATGAAGGGACCGTCCCACTTGGGCTTGAGTTTGTCCTTTTTCTTCTCCGGCAGGCGTAGAACGAGTTCAACAACATTATAAGTCTTGGCCCGCACTTCTCTACTTTGATACCTGCGAGCCTGCTGTTGATAAAATGCGGAACGGGCTTTTGCGACGTCGCGCTCCTCCTCCAAGGCATCTAGGCTGTCCTGCCGATCAAGCTAGACTTCTCTCTCTTTGTACATGCGCACTCAAGGTGAGTCATGAATAATATCGCAGGGTAACACTGCTTCTGCACCGTACACCCTGAAGAAAGGTGTATATCCAGTAGTGCGACTGGGCGTGGTCCGCAGCCCTCAGAGTACGGAGTCAAGTTCCTCCACCCAGTGCTTGTCTGATTCTTTCAAAGACCGCACTAGTCTAGGTTTGATGCCGCTCATAATAAGACCATTAGCCCGTTCGACTTAACCGTTTGTCTGTGGGTGATAGACAGACGCATAATCGAGCTTAATGCCTAGATTAGTACACCAGGTTTTCACCTCATCGGCTGTGAAATTAGAGCCATTATCGGTGATTATGATGTGCGGGACACGATAACGGTGTACCACATAGGATATGAAATCTATTACTGACCCCGCTTCGGCCGTTTTGACTGGTTTGGCCTCTATCCATTTAGTGAATTTATCCACCATGACCAGCGGATACTTTCTCTTATGGCTTCCTCCTTTAAGGGGTCTGACCATATCAAGTCCCCAGACCGCAAAAGGCCAAGTAATGGGGATTGTTTGTAAGGCAGTGGGGGCATATGGCTTTGGTTGGCAAAGAGTTGGCATCCGACGCAACGTTGGACGAGGTCCTGTGCATCTTCTCGGGCCGTCGGCCAATAAAACCTTGTACGGAAGGCCTTGCTAACAAGGGCCCGAGCTGCGGCGTGGTGACCGCCGAGTCCGGCATGAATTTCAGCCAAGAGCTGCCGCCCCTCTTCTTCGGAGATACATCGTTGAAGAACACCGGCAGCGCTTTTCTTATAGAGCTCTCCCTCATGAACCTTGTAGGTCTTCGAACGCTGGACAATGCAGTGGGCCTCATTCTGGTCCTTGGAAGCTCCTTCCTGTTAAGGTAGGCCAGGAAGGGTTCGGTCCATGGGGCAATGCCTGCCATGATGAGATGCGCCGACGGTGTTATTTCGGTGGCTGAGCCTCCGATGATGTCGGTGTTTCCGGGATCTGGGGTTATGTTTGGATCCGGACTAGTGTCGCTGTCTTCCCCCTACCACACCATGGATGGCTTAAAAAGCCTTTCCAGAAAGATATTAGGTGGGATGGGGTCGCGCTTAGCGCCGATACGAGCAAGAACATCCGTCGCTTGATTACTTTCTCGAGCCACATGATGGAACTTGAGCCCCTCGAACCAGGCCGACATTTTTATGACTGCGTTACGATAAGCTACCATCTTCGGATCTTTGGCGTCGAAGTCTCCATTTATTTGAGATATTGCAAGGTTTGAGTCCCCGCGCACTTCTAGGTGTTGTATGCCCATGGAGACAACCATCCGGAGACCATGCAATAAGACCTCGTATTCGGTTGCGTTATTGGAGTCTACGTATAGTATTTGGAGTACGCACTGAACGACGTCTCCAGTAGGGGACATTAAAACGACGCCCGCTCCTAGCCCTGCTAGTTTTCCGGCCGGGACGCCGAAAACGCACTTTTCTGGATTGAGCTTAATGTCATACACGCGGAAGTTGTCGAATGTGAGACGTAAATCGTCTATTAGTGTTTCAACGTGCCTAGTTTTGATGATGACGTTGTCCACATAAGCTTCAACTGTCTTGTCGATCTGTTTCTCCAGGCATGTTTGAATCATGCGTTGGTATGTGGCATCGGCATTCTTGAGCCCAAAGGGCATGGTGTTGAAGCAGAATGGCCCATATGGGGTGATGAATGCTGTTGCAGCTTGATCGGACTCCTTCATTTTGATTTGATGGTATCCAGAATATGCGTCAAGGAAGCACAGTGAGTCGTGTCCTGCGGTAGCGTCAATGATTTGATCAATGCGGGGGAGGGGGAAGGGATCCTTGGGGCAAGCCTTATTGAGGTCTTTGAAATCGATGCACAGGCGCCAGGATTTGTCCTTCTTTGGTACCATCACCAAGTTTGTCAGCCAGTCCGGATGTTTTATTTCTCTAATGAATCCGGCCTCAATTAGCTTGCCTAGCTCTTCCCCCATAGCTTGACGTTTGGGTTCCGAAAAGTGCCGCAGTGTTTGCTTGACTGGCTTATATCCCTTCAATATATTGAGGCTGTGTTCGGCCAACTCACGTGGCATTCCTGGCATATCAGAAGGGTGCCAGGCGAATATATCCAAATTCTCGCGCAGGAACTCTCGTAGAGCGGCGTCAACCGTCGGGTCTAGTTGTGCTCCAATGGATGTTGTCTTCTTGGGGTCCGTTGCATGGACTTGGAATTTGACTATTTCTTCTGCCGGTTTGAAGGAGGTGGATTTGGGTCGTTTGTCTAGGACCACATCATCCCTGTCCACCGTGGAGCGCAGCGCGGTTAACTCTTCGGTCGCGAGGGCTTTAGATAATGCCTCAAGGGCCATGGACGCGGTTTTATTCTCGACGCGGAGTGCTATGTCCGGATCACTAGCTAGAGTGATTATGTCGTTGGGCCCGGGCATCTTAAGCTTCATGTACCCGTAATGGGGTACAGCTTGAAAGCGCGTAAATGCATGTCTTCCTAAGAGGGCGTGATATCCGTTGTTGGAGGGGGGCACTTGGAAGGTTATTTCTTCGGACCGATAGTTATCCGGTGTGCCGAATACCACGTCGAGTGTGATTTGTCCCGCACACCGTGCCTCCTGAATGGGAATGATTCCTCGGAAGGTCGTGTTGCTTTGCTCGATGCGGCTCATGTCTATTTCCATTTTTTGTATTGTATCCTCATAGATGAGGTTTAGTCCGTTGCCGCCGTCCATGAGAACCTTGGTGAGCCGAAAGCCATCCACAATTGGGCTGAGGACCAAGGCGGCTGGTGCTCGGATTGTCCTGTGTTTTGGCTCGTCACCAGTGTTAAAGGTTATCGCCGTGTCGTTCCAGGGGTTTATTGTTGTGATCTGGCAGACTTCGGCGAGTTCGCGAAGTGCCCTTTTGCGCCTATTGTTTGAAGCAAATGTCTCAAAGACCGTCAGTACTATGGGGTCGTCGTCTTCTGGAGGGTGTTGCTCTGCGGTGTTTTTGGTAAGGATGTCCTCGCCACTTTTGGCTACCTGCGGAGTATCCAACATGCTCTAATGCTGCGGGTTGATATGGTATCTGGTGTGGTGTGTATTTTGCATGGGCCATCGAGCAATCCATCCAGAACGGTTCCGCGCCGCGTAATGGGTTTGTATTTCTTGGCTATTGGTCTGGGTGCATCACAGGGGTGCGCCCTTTTCGCCTGGGCCAGTGGTTGAGCTGGGACTGGTGGCTCCCAAGCTTTCTGATCTCTCCAGGCGCTTTCCATTGCGTTGTACTTCTATACGATAGTTGCCAAGTCAGCAAAATGTAGTATGCGGCGGCGATTAATGGCGTTGAGAATTCCTTCGTTCGTGCAATTGTTGCGGAACGCTGATATCGCGTCCTCGTCGCGGCAATCTTTAACCTTGTTCTTGACAAGGAGGAATCTGGCCCAAAAGTGGTGGACCATTTCCTGAGACTGCTGTTGTATGCTCGTGAGGGCACTTATGTCTGGGTGGGTGGGTAGAATTGGATCTGAACCCTGACCCGATCGATGATCCGGAGTCTGAGGTTTTTCCAGACTGAACAGTCCAGGCTCCGGAGTATCTTCTGATTTTTGAAGCTTATCGTCCGACTCTATGTTCGAAGGACAAGGCGTGTCTTTCTGCCGGTAGGTGTCCAGCTTCTCGAGGTCGGAGATCCGAACATAGTTCGTCCTCAATATAGAGGAAGGGTATCTTGCTCCTCGACTACCACTATCTAATGGGTGATCGGTGGAGAGTTAATCTCTCTCTCTAGTCGGTTTAAGCCCAATCTGATCGTAGTCTGTAGCGACCCCCAAGGCGGCAATGCGATCTAGGAGTTCGTTCAAAGACGACAACTCCATCAGATCCATCCCTTTGGCGTATTCAGAATCAACGCAGAGGCGATTTTCGATGACTCGAGAGGTCATCATCGTCGGCTCAAAGGCCGAGCGGGCGATCATGGTAAAACCGCCCAGTCGAAGGGTTTGGCCTGAGGCCAGAGCTCGTCAGGAGGTGATATTTTCCTTGACGATAAGTCGATCCATCAACCCTTCTGATGATGGCACAGTGGAACCCTCAATGAAAGCACCAATGTCGGTGTCAAAACCGACGGATCTCGGGTAGGGGGTCCCGAACTGTGCGTCTAAGGTCGATGGTAACAGGAGACAAGGGACAAGATGTTTACCCAGGTTCGGGCCCTCTCTATGGAGATAATACCCTACGTCCTGCTTGATTGATATTGATGAATATGAGTATTACAAGAGTTGATCTACCTCGAGATCGTAATGGCTAAACCCTAGAGGTCTAGCATGTATGGCTATGATAATGAATCTCCCCTATCCGGACTAAGTCCTTCGGTTTATATAGACACCGGGAGGATCTAGGGTTACACAAGGTTGGTTACAAAGAAAGGAGTCTACATATTCGGTCGCCAAGCTTGCCTTCCATGCCAAGGAGAGTCCCATCCGGACACAGGTGCAGTCTTCGGTCTTCGTATCTTCACAGTCCATCAGCCCGGCCCATGGCTAACAGGCCGGACGCCCGAGGACCCCTTAGTCCAGGACTCCCTCAGCCCTATCCTAGCATGGATCTGCGTCCGTTGCTTGGAGATGGACTCGCGTAGGTGGACGTCGTCGTTTGGTGTCATGGTGGCGTCGATGGCGGAGGCACCTGCCAAGGTTGGCACCTAAATCCGCTCTGAAGATGGACCAGTGGAAGATGGCAACGACGACATGCTACGTCTTGAGCTTGCGTTGGTTTTCCCCGAAGAGGAAGGGATAATGCAGCAGAGTAGCGTAAGTATTTCCCTCAGTTTTTGAGAACCAAGGTATCAATCCAGTAGGAGCCCACGCTCAAGTCCCTCGTACCTGCACAAAGCGATAGCTACTCGCAACCAACGCGATTAGGGGTTGTCAAGCCGTTCATGGTCACCTACGAGAGTGAGATCTGATAGATATAATATTTTTGGTATTTTTGGTATAAAGATGCAAAGTAAAAAGTAAAGGCAAAGTAAAAAATATTAAAGTGATGGAGATGGATATGATGAGAATAGACCCGGGGGCCATAGGTTTCACTAGTGGCTTCTCTCAAGAGCATAAGTATTCTACGGTGGGTGAACAAATTACTGTTGAGCAATTGACAGAATTGAGCATAGTTATGAGAATATCTAAGCATGATCTGTATATAGGCATCACGTCCGTGACAAGTAGATCGAAACGATTCTGCATCTACTACTATTACTCCACTCATCGACCGCTATCCAGCATGCATCTAGAGTATTAAGTTAAAAACAGAGTAACGCCTTAAGCAAGATGACATGATGTAGAGAGATAAATTCATGCAATATGAAATAAACCCATCTTGTTATCCTCGATGGCAACGATACAATACGTGCCTTGCTGCCCCTTCTGTCACTGGGTAAGGACACCGCAAGATCGAACCCAAAGCTAAGCACTTCTCCCATGGCAAGAACTACCAATCTAGTTGGCCAAACCAAACGGATAATTCGAAGAGACTTGCAAAGATAACCAATCATATATAAAAGAATTCAGAGAAGATTCAAATATTATTCATAGATAGACTTGATCATAAACCCACAATTCATCGATCTCAACAAACACACCGCAAAAATAAGATTACATCGAATAGATCTCCACAAGAGAGGGGGAGAACTTTGTATTGAGATTCAAAGAGAGAGAAGAAGCCATCTAGCTACTAACTATGGACCCGAAGGTCTGAGGTAAACTACTCACACTTCATCGGAGGGGCTAGGATGATGTAGAAGCCCTCCGTGATGACGGCCCTCTTCCGGCGGAGCTCCGGAACAGGCCCCAAGACGGGATCTCATGGATACAGAAAGCTGTGGCGGTGGAATTAGGTTTTTGGCTCCTGTTCTGATCATTTGGGGGTACGTGTGTATATATAGGAGGAAGAAGTACGCCGGAGGAGAAACGAGGGGCCCATGAGGCAGGGGGCGCGCCCTAGGGGGGGTGCCCCCCACCCTCGTGACTGCCTCTTTTGTTCCTTGGAGCAGGGTCCAAGTCTCCTGGATCACGTTCGCTGAGAAAATCACGTTCTTGAAGATTTTATTCCGTTTGGACTCCGTTTGATATTCCGTTTATCCGAAACACTGAAATAGGCAAAAAAATCAGCAATTCTGGGTTGGGCCTCCGGTTAATAGGTTAGTCCCAAAAAGAATATAAAAGTGGAAAATAAAGCCCAATATAGTCCAAAACAGTAGATAATATAGCATGGAGCAATCAAAAATTATAGATACGTTGGAGACGTATCAGGCATCCCCAAGCTTAATTCCTGCTCGTCCTCGAGTAGGTAAATGATAAAAAGAGAATTTTTGATGCGGAGTGCTACTTGGCATAATTTCAATGCAAATCTTCTTAATTGTGGTATGAATATTCAGATTAGAAAGATTCAAGACAAAAGTTTATATTGACATAAAAATAATAATACTTCAAGCATACTAACAAAGCAATTATGTCTTCTCAAAATAACATGGCCAAAGAAAGTTATCCCTACAAAATCATATAGTCTGGCTATGCTCCATCTTCACCACACAAAGTATTCAAATCATGCACAAACCCGATGACAAGCCAAGAAATTGTTTTATACTCTAACTTTTTCAAAACTTTTTCAATCTTCACGCAATACATGAGCGTGAGCCATGGATATAGCACTATGGGTAGAATAGAATGGTGGTTGTGGAGAAGACAAAAAGGAGGGGAAGATAGTCTCACATCAACTAGGCGTATCAACGGGCTATGGAGATGCCCATCAATAGATATCAATGTGAGTGAGTATGGATTGCCATGCAACGGATGCACTAGAGCTATAAATGTATGAAAGCTCAACAAAAGAAACTAGTGCGTGTGCATCCAACTTGCTTGCTCACGAAGACCTAGGGCAATTTGAGGAAGCCCATTATTGGCATATACAAGCCAAGTTCTATAATGTAAAATTCCCACTAGTATATGAAAGTGACAACATATGAGACTCTCTATATGAAGGACATGGTGCTACTTTGAAGCACAATATATGAGACTCGCTATATCATGGTGCTACTTTGAAGCACAAGTGTGCTAAAAGGATAGTAGCAATGCCCCTTTTTATTTATTTTCTTTTTTTGGGCCTTCTTTTTTTCTTTGGCCTTTCTCTTTTTTTATTGGGACAATGCTCTATTGAATGATGATCATCACACTTTTATTTATTTACAACTCAATGATTACAACTCGATTCTAAAACAAAGTATGTCTCTATATGGATGCCTCCGGCGGTGTACCGGGATATGCAATGAATCAAGAGCGACAAGTATGAAGAAATTATGAACGGTGGCTTTGCCACAAATACTTATGTCAACTACACGATCATGCTAAGCAATATGACAATGATGAATGTGTCATGATGAACTAGGTGGCGGAAAGTTGCATGGCAATATATCTCGGAATGGCTATGGAAATGCCATAATAGGTAGGTATGGTGGCTGTTTTGAGGAAGGTATATGGTAGGTGTATGATACCGGCGAAAAGTGTGCGGTATTAGAGAGGCTAGCAAAGGTGGAAAGGTGAGAGTGCGTATAATCCATGGACTCAACATTAGTCATAAAGAACTCATATACTTATTGCAAAAATCTAGAAGTTATCAAAGCAAAGTATTACACGCATGCTCCTAGGGGGATAGATTGGTAGGAAAAGACCATCGCTCGTCCCCGACCGCCACTCATAAGGAAGACAATCAATAAATAAATCATGCTCCGACTTCGTTACATAACGGTTCACCATATGTGCATGCTACGGGAAACACAAACTCTAACACAAGTATTCTTTAAATTCACAACTACTCAACTAGCATGACTTTAATATTATCACCTCCATATCTCAAAACAATTATCATGCTTCAATCTTTTCTTAGTATTCAACACACTCAAAAGAAAGTTTCACAAATCTTGAATACCAAGCATATTATTATTAAGCAAATTACCATGCTATTAAGAGACTCTCAAAATAATTTAAGTGAAGCATGAGAGATCAATAGTTTCTTTAAAAAAAATCCACCACCGTGCTCTAAAAGATCTAAGTGAAGCACATAGAGCAAAATTATCTAGCTCAAAAGATATAAGTGAAGCACATAGAGCAAAACTACTTAGCTCAAAAGATATAAGTGAAGCACATAGAGTATTCTATAAAATTTTAATTCATGTATGGCTCTCTCAAAAGGTGTGTACAGCAAGGATGATTGTGGCATACTAAGACACAAAGACACAAATAATACAAGACGCTCCAAGCAAAACACATATCATGTTGGTGAATAAAAATATAGCTCCAAGTAAATTACCGATGTAAGTGGACGAAAGAGGGGATGCCTTCCGGGGCATCCCCAAGCTTTGACTTTTTGGTGTCCTTAGATTATCTTGGGGGTGCCATGGGCATCCCCAAGCTTAGGCTCTTGCCACTCCTTGTTCCATGGTCCATCAAAAGAATTCACCCAAAACTTGAAAACTTCAGAACACAAAACTCAAAATAGAAAACTCGTGAGCTCCGTTAGCGAAAGAAAACAAAAGACCATTTCAAGGTACTGTAATGAACTAATTCTTTCTTTATATTGGTGTTAGACCTACTGTATTCCAATTTCTCTATGGATTATAAACTATTTTACTAGCCATAGATTCATCAAAATAAGCAAACAACACATGAAAAACAGAATCCGTCAAAAAACAGAACAGTCTGTAGTAATCTGTAGCTAGAGCAAGCTCTGGAACCCCAAAAATTATAAAATAAATTTCTGGACGTGAGTAATTTATCTATTAATCATCTGCAAAAAGAATTAACTAAATATCACTCTTCAAATAAAAATGACAGCAGTTCTCGTGAGCGCTAAAGTTTCTGTTTTTTACAGCAAGTTCAACAAGACTTTCCCCAAGTCTTCCCAACGGTTCTACTTGGCACAAACACTAATTAAACACAAAAAACACAACCAAAACAGAGGCTAAATAATTTATTTATTACTAAACAGGAGCAAAAGGCAAGGAATAAAAAAAAATTGGGTTGCCTCCCAACAAGCGCTATCGTTTAACGCCCCTAGCTAGGCATAAAAGCGAGGATAGATCTAAGTATTGCCATCTTTGGTAGGCAATCCATAAGTGGCTCTCATGATAGTTTCGTATGGTAATTTTATTTTCTTTCTAGGAAAGTGTTCCATGCCCTTTTTTAATGGAAATTGAAATCTAATATTCCCTTCCTTCATATCAATAATCGCACCAACCATTCTAAGGAAAGGTCTACCAAGAATAATAGGGCAAGAAGGATTGCAATCTATATCAAGAACAATGAAATCTACGGGCACATAATTCCTATTTGCAACAATAAGAACATCATTAATCCTTCCCATAGGTTTCTTAATAGTGGAATCCGCAAGATGCAAGTTTAGAGAGCAATCATCAAAATTACGGAAATCTAGTAAATCACACAAAGTCTTGGGAATAGTAGAGACACTAGCACCCAAATCACACAAAGCATAAAACTCATGATCTTTAATTTTAATTTAAATAGTTGGTTCCCACTCATCATAGAGTTTTCTAGGGATAGAAACTTTCAACTCAAGTTTTTCTTCATAAGATCGCATCAAGGCATCAACAATATGTTCGGTGAAGGCTTTATTTTGACTATAAGCATGTGGAGAATTTAGCACGGATTGCAACAAGGAAATACAATCAATTAAAGAGCAACTTTCATAATTAAATTCCTTGAAATCCAATATAGTGGGTTTAGCAACATCTAGATTTTTATTTCTTTCAATCCCACTTTCATCAATTTCATCATTAAGATCTAAATACTCTGAATTTCTAGAACGCCTTCTAGGTAAAGGAAGATCATATTCAGTTTCATCAAGATTCATATTGCAAAATAAAGATTTAATAGGAGACACATCAATAACTTTTAGATCACTTGATTTTCATAGGTATCTGGTTTAGCAGCCATCTTATTAACTAAGGTGGCTTGCATATCCGAAATTTCAGCAGTCATCTTTTCTAAACGAGCAATTTGGGATCTTATACCATCAAATTCTTTAGACATATCAACTAGCTCTTTATTCATATAACTCATAAAACTTTTTTGTTCCTTAAACTCGTTTCTAAAGAAATTATTATGCTCAAATTGCAAAACCATAAACTTCCTGACGTTGGTTTCGATCTCCTCTAACCTTTTAAGGTGAAGATCACCAAATCTTGGTTGAGCCATCATGACAAACAAGCAATCAAACACACGAGCAAACAAAAAGCAAGCGGGCAAAAAGAGGCAAATAGAGAGGGAGGATAGAGAGAGAGGGCGAATAAAACGGCAAGGGTGAATTGGGGGGAGAGGAAAACGAGAGGCAAATGGCAAATAATGTAATGCGAGAGATAGGGATTATGATGGGTACTTGGTATGTTGACTTTTTGCGTAGAGTCCCCGGTAACGGCGCCAGAAATCCTTCTTGCGACGTCTTGAGCTTGCGTTGGTTTTCTCCGAAGAGGAAGGGATGATGCAGCAGAGTAGCGTAAGTATTTCCCTCAGTTTTTGAGAACCAAGGTATCAATCCAGTAGGAGCCCACGCTCAAGTCCCTCGTACCTGCACAAAGCGATAGCTACTGGCAACCAACGCGATTAGGGGTTGTCAAGCCCTTCACGGTCACTTACGAGAGAAATATCTGATAGATATAATATTTTTGGTATTTTTGGTATAAAGATGCAAAGTAAAAAGTAAAGGCAAAGTAAAAAGCAAAACAAGATTAAAGTGATGGAGATTGATATGATGAGAATAGACCCGGGGGCCATAGGTTTCACTAGTGGCTTCTCTCAAGAGCATAAGTATTCTACGGTGGGTGAACAAATTACTGTTGAGCAATTGACAGAATTGAGCATAGTTATGAGAATATCTAGGCATGATCTGTATATAGGCATCACCTCCGTGACAAGTAGATTGAAACGATTCTGCATCTACTACTATTACTCCACTCATCGACCGCTTCCAGCATGCATCTAGAGTATTAAGTTAAAAACAGAGTAACGCCTTAAGCAAGATGACATGATGTAGAGAGATAAATTCATGCAATATGAAATAAATCCCATCTTGTTATCCTCGATGGCAACGATACAATACGTGTCTTGCTGCCCCTTCTGTCACTGGGTAAGGACACCGCAAGATCGAACCCAAAGCTAAGCACTTCTCCCATGGCAAGAACTACCAATCTAGTTGGCCAAACCAAACGAATAATTCGAAGAGACTTGCAAAGATAACCAATCATATATAAAAGAATTCAGAGAAGATTCAAATATTATTCATAGATAGACTTGATCATAAACCCACAATTCATCGATCTCAACAAACACACCGCAAAAAGAAGATTACATCAAATAGATCTCCACAAGATAGGGGGAGAACTTTGTATTGAGATTCAAAGAGAGAGAAGAAGCCATCTAGCTACTAACTATGGACCCGAAGGTCTGAGGTAAACTACTCACACTTCATCGGAGGGGCTAGGATGATGTAGAAGCCCTCCGTGATGACGGCCCTCTTCCGGCGGAGCTCCGGAACAGGCCCCAAGATGGGATCTCGTGGATACAGAAAGTTGCGGCGGTGGAATTAGGTTTTTGGCTCCTGTTCTAATCGTTTGGGGGTACGTGTGTATATATAGGAGGAAGAAGTACGCCGGAGGAGCAACGAGGGGCCCATGAGGCAGAGGGGCGCGCCCCCCACCCTCGTGACCGCCTCTTTTGTTCCTTGGAGCAGGGTAGGGGCGCGCCCCCCACCCTCGTGACCGCCTCTTTTGTTCCTTGGAGCAGGGTCCAAGTCTCCTGGATCACGTTCGGTGAGAAAATCACGTTCCCGAAGATTTTATTCTGTTTGGACTCCGTTTGATATTTCGTTTATCCGAAACACTGAAATAGGCAAAAAAACAGCAATTCTGGGCTGGGCCTCCGGTTAATAGGTTAGTCCCAAAAATAATATAAAAGTGGAAAATAAAGCCCAATATAGTCCAAAACAGTAGATAATAGAGCATGGAGCAATCAAAAATTATAGATAACGTTGGAGACGTATCACGACACATGTGAGTTCGTCGGACTGGTTTGTGCCCTAGACTCAGTATGTGGCTCGGTCGGGGCCTCCGGCTTTAGATGTTAGGCTTAGGTGAGAGGTCTGGGTATTTGGCCCAGCTTGCACCCCTTCATCATATGGATTGGAGTAGCGGCAGATGTTGCCAAGATGGTGGATTCAGGCATATTGTTGTACTAATTTGTAAGGTCCTCGAGAATAATCAATAAAATGGCCTCATGCATCTCCCAGATGCAGAGGCCGGGGGTCATCCTCCTTTTCTAAAAAAATATCAATGTCAAGAAGCTCTAGTTCATTTTCTAGCACTTCAAACATTCGTTGCCCAATCGTATCATTTACATCTAAAAATCCTACATAGGATTCTTGATGGCTTGCATCAGGGGTACAATCAAGTATGACAAAGAAATACTTTGCACTCTTTATTATCTTAACAATCTTAGACCGAATAGCAGAAGCAAGCAAGTGTATCAACTCATTCTGAATCTTAAAATCAAGATAGTGAGCATGCATTTCATCATTTGTAATATGATGAACATGCTCTTGAATAAGTGGGTCAAATTCAGCTAACTCTCAACCAAACCCAAGAAATTTTCATTGCTATCTTCATACAATTTGCTATTAGTACCACGAAAGGCTAGATTATGCTCGGTAAGAACTTTACAATACAACAATGCAAACGATTCTCAACAAAACTTTTCTCCAGTGCTCCTTTTCACTCTTAAGTTGCCGCTGAGCGGCTTTATCAATAGTTTCATGCTCTTGCAATCTAGTACGCAACTCATACCAAGTGGTCAGATTCAAAACATGGCCTGCACTTGTCTCGTGCTCTTTAAGTCTAGTGCCACGATATGTCCAATCCATATACCCCTCATTTGCCAAAATACCTTTTCGATTCCCTTTTGCAAATAATTTAGAACCGAAGCAAGTCTCCATTTGAATATAATTCTAGTGTAGAATAGTGCAGAAAACCTCCCTTTGTATTTATCTGTATGACCTTTCTTAAATGGTGTGTCCTTTTGAGGGCCCTTTTGTGCTGAAAATAATAATTTGATTAGAATCAAGGGAATCCCAATGTCTTGGATCAAATATGTCAAGATGCAAATAATCACCAACATCCACATTAGGTGAAGTATTCAAGTTACCATCAATATTACTAGCCCCAATGTCATCGCAATTTTGTTCATCCTCAACATCATTTTCTATCTCTCTCTAGCCATCTCTAGGGTTAGGATCAATGTCAACATTATTATCACATGCATGCTCTTGATCAAGTGACTTATTATTGGAGGACACTTTGTGGTTTTTTTGTAACAAACTTATCCATATCTCCTTTCTAGGACCGAGTTAAATCCTATATTTTTAGTTTCTTCAAACGCTTTTGGTAACCATATTCATGTTTTCTAGATGAAGACATGACTTGCCACTTTGATCTTGCAATAGTAGATGCCTAATAGATGAAAAGAATAAAATTAACTACAAGATTTCAGTAAAGAAAAATAGTGGGTGGAAATCAAAACTCAAAGTCACGAGCTCATGAGAACACCAATATCGTTGCGAAGATGCCTAAAAAAATCAGAGATCGAGAGATGGCCTAAAATTTCCTTCCCTTCACATAGTCCTCCCTGCCGGCTGCTATTTGGGTGGTCGTGCCATCCTGCCTCGTGAAAAGAACTTGCCACGTTGGATTTGAACCGCCCAACCAGGGATTCAAGAGCAAGGAAAGAGGGCCGGAGTGTGGAGGTATGCTTCTTGACTCCACACTTCTTCACGCGCGACAAACACAAATAACAACGAAGACTGAAGAGGCCCATCTATATAGAGGAATAGTTACACACCAATCCTACTCCATGCCTTAAGCGTCGGTAATAGGCTATTTCGCCAACGGCGCACACACCCCTCCGCCTTGGGCCCGTGACCCATTTACTTTTCTTTTCATTTCTATTAACCTTCAAAAAATGGGTGTGTGACGTGATTCAAACTCCACACCTTTTGTTTTTAGTTCAAACCGCGGTAACCAAGTGTCACACCTTACCTGTTGTGCCTATTTTTCTTCTTCAAATGTAATGCTAAAAACGCATTGGTTTTCCTGTTTGCTTTTCTTATTTCGGTTTTGTTTGGCCGATTATTTTTGTTTAATTTTTTTCAGTTTCTTTTCCTTTTCTAAAATTCATGAAGTTTTTTAGAATCGTGAGCTTTTATTTAAATCCGTCATTTTTCGAATTCATGAATTTTACAGAAAACCAGCGAACCTCTTTCGTTTCGTGAACATTTTTTACAAAATCAATGTATTTTTTTCAAAATCCAGGATCCTTTTCACAATTACTATGAACTTTTTTTGAATTCGTGAACCTATTTTTTGAAACTTTTTGTGAAATTCATGATTTTTTTGATTTAGCTAACTTTTTCAAATCCATGAAGTTTCTTGAGTTCACAAACCTTTTCCTTTTTTCAGAAGTCAACGGTTGACTGGCCAACCATGGTGCGCCCTGGAGCGAGCAACCACGCCGCCATGATGTTGGGCCGGCCCAGAGAATGTGGGCGCGTGGGCGCTGGTTCTCCTAGCTAGCGCTTTTTTATTAGGAGGTCTCCTAGTTATAAGTTATTTTTCAGTCTGGTGCACACCCCTCCTCCACTTGGGCCAGCCCATTTATACTTTTATTTCCTTCTTTCGACCGCACGGTCCTAAACGGGTTTCTTTTTTTGGAAGAGACCAGCTAGTTTTATCAAGCTTCTAGAAACTTCCAGCTGATTTTCGAAAGCTTCTAGAAGCTTATGACCACTTTTTTTATTGGATAGGTTATTCAACTTATTTTTTTTTCTTTTTGGGTTTTATTTTTCTTTTTCAAAATGCGTGGAATTTTTTCAAATTCAAAACTTTCTTCAATTTTTTTAAACCGTGAACTTTTCTTCAAGTTCGTGATTTTTTTCATATCCAGGACTTATTTTTACCAAATCTGTGTTTTTTTTCAAATTTGTGAATTATTTTTCCAAAATCGATGACTTTTTTCAAATCCGAGAACTTTTTTTAAAATCCATGAACATTTTCAATTTCATGATCATTCCCCTTCAAAATCGATCAACCTTTTCAAACCGGTGAGTTTTTATCAAAATCCACAATCTTTTTTCAAATCCATGAACATTTTTCAAATTCGGCAAACTTTTTCTATTTTGTTTTTAAAATGAATTTCTTGAGAAGTCAACGGTCAACGGTTAACAGGTGACTGCTCAACCGCAGCCACCAACCGGGTAAACCAGCGACTCCCTGAACAAGCGATCACCTCCTTTGTTGGGTCGATCACCTCTGGCTACTCTCTCTGGTGCTTAAGGTGCTGGGGAGGCGCTCTCCTTGTACGATTTCAGTACGATGAGTGATCTAATGGTGTCATGCACTTTGCCGCAAAAGTATGAAATGATTTGATTTGATGTTTCGCACCGAAATCATAGGAAAACTATCGTACGTACACACAGCATCGTTAAAAGAACACAAATTCAAACAGGGCAGAGCTTTCATGCGATAGGGTGGTCTAATATAAGAAAAAGGGTTTCTCCCCGCTTTATATTATAAAGCATACCACCAAGCATCCAAAGTCACAAAGTCAAGTACAATAAGTCATAGAATCATGCCGAGGACACAGCAAGACAAGCCCCAAATAAAGGGTGGTCTAATATCAGCACTCCTGACTACTAAACGAAGGAATTGCAATTTTTGCCAGCCACTACCATGTTAAAAAATGAAGAGCACGGGCAAACTTCTGTTGTATCTATCTGTCAAAAAGAAAAAAAGAACTATAATTATCACACGATCAACCAAGGAAAGTGCTAGAGTTTTTTCTTCAAGCACCGAAAGAAAGACATAGCATTATAAATTTTTTGCGAGAAAGATTTCGATCTATTCATTTCAATTATGGTAGTACAACGAACACTAAAAAAAGAAAATATCAAAGCCCGTAGACCACCTAGCAACGACTACAAGCACTAAAGTGAGCCGAAGGCACGCCGCTGTCATCGCCCCTCCCTCACCGGCATTCTGAATTAGGTGCAGAGATACCATTTCTGGATTAGCCGTACATTTTTTTTGGTACGGTGATTTGCCTGCACTTCCAAAAACCGCTGTGGAGCCGGAGGGCTCGGCTATATATACTTTGAGTGGAATTGAGTGGGTGACATTGAACCAATCAGCTTGCCACCTGCACGGCACCGGGTGGAGTCGAGAAGCATGGTTCATGCGTCCAGGTCCTTTTCCCTTTCTCAAAGAGTGTAGCCAGTAGTGTACTCCTTGGCGCTGGACCTGCATTCCGTACATAAAACAAAGACGGAGCACCCAAAAATATGACGGGATAATGGTGACAGGTCGCGACGGCCACGCCCGTCAGCCGGCAGCGTGCCTGCATGCGTGCTTCTTGCCGCCGGCCCCGAATGCGCAGGCGATCGGACGGACCAACGGCTATATAGGACAGTCAAGCACCGCTGTTCAATCCATCCCTTGGTTGACTACCTTGACACCTTGTTCCCTACCACTCAGCACTCCTCCTCCTCGTTTCCTCATGGCCACGGTACGCCAGAGCAACGGCCACGGTGAGGCCGCCGCCGCCAACGGCAAGAGCAACGGGCACGCCGCCGCGAACAGCAAGAGCAACGGGCACGCCGCCGCGAACGGCAAGAGCAACGGCCATGCCGCGGCGGCGGCGGATTGGAATTTCGCGGGGGGCAAGGACGGCATCCTGGCGAGGACGGGGGCCAAGAACAGCATCCGGGCGATACGGTACAAGATCAGCGCGAGCGTGGAGGAGAGCGGGCCAAGGCCCGTGCTGCCGCTGGCCCACGGGGACCCGTCCGTGTTCCCGGCCTTCCGCACGGCCGTCGAGGCCGAGGACGCCGTCGCCGCCGCGCTGCGCACCGGGCAGTTCAGCTGCTACGCCGCCGGCGTCGGCCTGCCCGCCGCGAGAAGGTAACATTTTCAGTTTCTCCGCTCGCGTGTACTCCACAGTAATCTATGCATACGCATGTGCCGCTTTACGTCGGTGTCCACGAATGTTCTTCCCTGTGCGTTCGAAAACTTAACCTTCTATTGTACCTTATACTATGAAAACAAACAGCGCTGTAGCAGAGCACTTGTCACAGGGCGTGCCCTACAAGCTATCGGCCGACGACATCTTCCTCACCGCCGGTGGAACCCAAGCGATCGAGGTCATAATCCCGGTCCTGGCCCAAACTGCCGGCGCCAACATACTGCTCCCCAGGCCAGGCTACCCGAATTACGAGGCCCGAGCGGCGTTCAACAAGCTGGAGGTTCGGCATTTTGACCTTATCCCCGAGAAGGGGTGGGAGATCGACATCGACTCGCTGGAATCCATCGCTGACAAGAACACAACCGCGATGCTCATCATAAACCCAAACAATCCGTGCGGCAGCGTTTACTCCTACAAGCATTTGGCCAAGGTTTTGCATCCATGCTTTGCCTTGCTGATCGACCGGTTTGTTTGAACATATATGGATTGCATCTGCTAATCGTTTGCTGATGTTGCTTGATTAGGTCGCGGAGGTGGCGAGAAAGCTCGGAATATTGGTGATTGCTGATGAGGTGTACGGCAAGCTGGTTCTGGGCAGCGCCCCATTTATCCCCATGGGCGTCTTCGGGCACATTGCCCCTGTCTTGTCCATCGGATCTCTGTCCAAGTCATGGATAGTGCCCGGATGGCGACTTGGATGGGTGGCGGTGTACGACCCCACAAAGATTTTAGAGGAAACTAGGGTAATTAACTCCCTGTCATTCTTTTCGTATCCTATATATACTGTGAGGATTAGCATTTTGCTAAGTTTGTACTGACATTTTTTCTGGGTAGATCTCTACATCTATTACGAATTACCTTAACGTCTCAACGGACCCAGCAACCTTCGTCCAGGTTAGTCTTTGGTACCTAGTCCTATTTTGCTCCTGTCCCTGAGTAAGTTTGAAAGTCGAAGTCCAGCATGATGGAAGAAAGATACACACATTTGTAGTTATTCACCTTTATTTGCTTCGATTTCATAAAATAAATAAACATAAAGCAGCAACTAACTATTGAATAGAACTATATACTGTTCTTAGAAAATATACATCATATTATGAGCATGACATATTCTTTTCGGTCAAATATGCAATATACTAAAACTTCTTTTATAATATATACATTTTTGTACTGTGAGTATGCCATTTTGTTAAGAACTTATTTACCTACAAGGCTACAACACCTTCTCTTGCATCTTCATGTTTTGATATCCTTGACACTATTGTTCTCTTATGATTGACACAACTTGATTATGGATTGTTGCACTATCAAATTGTTTAGGCTGCTCTTCCTCAAATTCTTGAGAACACAAAAGAAGATTTCTTTAAGAGGATTATTGGTCTACTAAAGGAATCATCAGAGATATGTTATAGAGAAATAAAGGAAAATAAATACATTACATGTCCTCACAAGCCAGAAGGATCGATGTTTGTGATGGTAAGCTAAGCATAGACTTATTTTTTCAGGACTAATTTGGGACCGCAATGCGTCCAAAATAATCAAGTGAAAATATAATTATGTTTTGGAGGCTACAACACCTTCAAGGCGTTAAGAATTTCCATGTATTAATTTGGGACCACAATGTGTCTCCATCAATGTTCCGATCCATAACCATGTATTAATTTCCATGTAAACAGGTGAAACTAAACTTACATCTTTTGGAGGCGATCCATGATGACATTGATTTTTGTTGCAAGCTCGCAAAGGAAGAATCAGTAATTTTATGTCCAGGTAGGAATGCATATGGTCATTTTTCTAAAAACTATATGGAATGGTCGTAACTTTTTTGTTATAATAAACAGTAGTATATGTTTTGTACGAACATAAGATTATGTTTGACTGATATATGCTTCTTAAATGTGAATCATGTTCTATTATTTCGTTTGATTGGATATGAAGTTCTTATCAGTTTAGATGACTACACATATAAATGATTAGCATATCATTGTCAGAAAATGTATAACCGCATTAGAATATTCTTTGTTTTTATGCGAAGACTAACATAACATGTACGTGTCCTTGCTTTCATGACCAGTGTCTTTTTTTTCTGTTTACATGTTTGTGATGCTCACAAAAAATATCAAGCACATGTTCCAAATGATTGTTAATAATTTTGAGATGTTTTTGCAGTCCAACTTATATACTTCCACAATTCTCAGAAACAAAACTTATATACGTTTAACTCTAAAAAAACTTGTAAATGTTTTCTCTCAAATGCAGGGAGTGTTTTGGGAATGGAAAATTGGGTCCGCATTACTTTTGCTTGCGTTCCATCTTCTCTTCAAGATGGTCTTGAAAGGATCAAATCATTCTGTCAAAGGAACAAGAAGAAGAATTCAATAAATGGTTGTTAGTTGTACACACCTTAGTTGTGCATCTGACTGAAGCTGTAAATCGTTTCTAGTTATCGTTATCCATATATTTCAATAAAACATCTTGTAATGGTTCGGTTGTAGCTGCCCAAGTCATGTACCCTACCTTTTGATGTATTTGGCCTTGTTGCCTTGCATCAATTTCAATAAAGATGGTTGTGTGCATCAGGATGATGTAGAGGACGGGGGTTTGAACCTCCTTTTAAAAAATCTATATCTTTCAACAAATGAAACTTTGAGTTCCCTGTGAATAGAAGTGAACATACTCCTTGAATATGTTATGGTTGCCATGGTCTGGATGAAACATGATGAACATAAGCGAAATTATAGCCATGCCAAAGATTTTAAAAGTTTAATTTCATTTTGACAACTCTGATATTACTCCAAGCACACATTCTCTTAAGGTATGTTGAAGTACCCCAAAAATTTCCCTTTTATACCAATGTCAGTTTGCTACATGAAGGGACCTATATGTTTCCTAGAGAGGGGGGGGGGGGGGGGGGGTTGAATAGGCGGTTTATGAACAATTGCTGATTTGACTTTATCTTAATTTGGAATTGAACTTGTCGAATACATTCTTTCCATATAGGGTGCTTTTATTGACTCACGATGTAGCATCGAGGGAGATCATAATGAGTACACATCCGGCCTCTGCATAAACAAGATGCAAACAACCAACACACACACACACACACACACACGATCACACCGACAAAGAGCAGAGTCATAGAAGATAAAAGCTATGCCTAGGCGGAGGGAGAAATGAAAAAACCAACAATGACCGACGACATACAACGGTGACCAACAGTGCCAAACATTTGTTGGCAACACAAGGACTATGAGAAAGATTCTACAAAAAGGATGCCTCCAAGAAGGGAATGACGTGGAAGTGCCACCGTAGTCGGATCCAACCACTGAGGTCAAATCCCGAGTTTTCACCCTGAATCAAATCTGAGCAAACTCCGAGCAATGCCTTCATCAAGGTAACAACACAAAGAATGCTAAAATCGGCAGGTATCACCAATTAGGGTCAGATCTAGGGTTTTTACCCTGGAGTTCGAGAGCGGGTACACAAGAAGTACCACCCGATTGAATTCATCCCATCACTACAAGAAAAAGACAGAATCATGGCATTTTGTCCTGAACATGACAAAAACACGTATTATCATGAATGTGTAGGGCTCGTACTCTATGATAATAAATTATGATGAAAGTAGGATTTTCGTCCCGGGCGGGCCGGCGATGCGCCTGAATGGCATTGTTTTGGTCTTCCATGACGTAAAAAAGATGGTAGAAGTGAGAGCGAGAATTTACAGGTCCTTCCTCGGCCACAACTCATCATTGGAGACTAGTATATTGTTGGAAATATGCCCTAGAGGCAATAATAAATTGGTTATTTCCTTGTTCATGATAATCGTTTATTATCCATGCTATAATTGTATTGATAGGAAACTCAGATACATGTGTGGATACATAGACAACACCATGTCCCTAGTAAGCCTCTATTTGACTAGCTCGTTGATCAATTGATGGTTACAGTTTCCTGACCATGGACATTGGATGTCGTTGATAACGGGATCACATCATTAGGAGAATCATGTGATGGACAAGATGAAGGAAATATGCCCTAGAGGCAATAATAAAGTTATTATTATTTCCTTATATCATGATAAATGTTTATTATTCATGCTAGAATTGTATTAACCGGAAACATAATACATGTGTGAATACATAGACAAACAGAGTGTCACTAGTATGCCTCTACTTGACTAGCTCGTTAATCGAAGATGGTTATGTTTCCTAACCATAAACAAAAGAGTTGTTATTTGATTAACGGGATCACATCATTAGGAGAATGATGTGATTGACATGACCCATTCCATTAGCTTAGCACCCGATCGTTTAGTATGTTGCTATTGCTTTCTTCATGACTTATACATGTTCCTATGACTATGAGATTATGCAACTCCCATTTGCCGGAGGAACACTTTGTGTGCTACCAAACGTCACAACGTAACTGGGTGATTATAAAGGAGCTCTACAGGTGTCTCCAAAGGTACATGTTGGGTTGGCGTATTTCGAGATTAGGATTTGTCACTCCGATTGTCGGAGAGGTATCTCTGGGCCCTCTCGGTAATGCACATCACATAAGTCTTGCAAGCATTGCAACTAATGAGTTAGTTGTGAGATGATGTATTACGGAACGAGTAAAGAGACTTGCCGGTAACGAGATTGAACTAGGTATTAAGATACCGACGATCGAATCTCGGGCAAGTAACATACCGATGACAAAGGGAACAACGTATGTTGTTATGCGGTCTGACCGATAAAGATCTTCGTAGAATATGTGGGAGCCAATATGAGCATCCAGGTTCCGCTATTGGTTATTGACTGGAGACGTGTCTCGGTCATGTCTACATTGTTCTCGAACCCGTAGGGTCCGCACGCTTAAGGTTTCAATGACAGTTATATTATGAGTTTATGATTTTTGATGTACCGAAGGAGTTCGGAGTCCCGGATGAGATCGGGGACATGACGAGGAGTCTCGAAATGGTCGAGACGTAAAGATCGATATATTGGACGACTATATTCGGACATCGGAAAGGTTCCGAGTGATTCGGGTATTTTTCGGAGTACTTGAGAGTTACGGGAATACGTATTGGGCCTTATTTGGCCATACGTGAAAGAAGAAAAAAGGGCCTCAAGGGTGGCCGCACCCCTCCCCTTGGTCTGGTCCGAATTGGACTAGGGAAGGGGGCGCCCCCTTCCTTCCTTCTCCTTTTCCCTTCCTCTTTTCCTATTCCGTATGGGAGGTGGAATCCTACTAGGACTAGGGAGTCCTAGTAGGACTCCACACTTGGCGCGCCCCCTCCTAGGGCCGGCCTCCTCCTCCCCTTGATCCTTTATATACGGGGGCAGGGGGCACCCCTAGACACACAAGTTGATCCACGTGATCATATTCTTAGCCGTGTGCGGTGCCCCCTTCCACCATAATCCTCGATAATATTGTAGCGGTGCTTAGGCGAAGCTCTGCGACGGTAGTACATCAAGATCGTCACCACGCCGTCGTGCTGACGGAACTCTTCCCTGACACTTTGCTGGATCGGAGTCCTTATCTTCATCGAGCTAAACGTGTGCTAGAACTCGGAGGTGCCGTAGTTTCGGTGCTTGATCGGTCGGGCCGTGAAGACGTACGACTACATCAACCGCGTTGTGCTAACGCTTCCGCTGTCGGTCTACAAGGGTACATAGATCACACTCTTCCCTCTCGTTGCTATGCATCACCATGATCTTGCGTGTGCGTAGGAAATTTTTTAAAATTACTACGTTCCCCAACACAAGACCCAATCCTAAGCCTAGCACAAAGATCGTGCAATTCGTATGCTAAAGCTTTTCTAATGTGAAGTATCATTTCCTTAGACCATGAGATTGTGCAACTCCTGGATACCGTAGGAATGCTTTGGGTGTGCCAAACGTCACAACGTAACTGGGTGGCTATAAAGGTACACTACGGGTATCTCCGAAAGTGTCTGTTGGGTTGGCACGAATCGAGGCTAGGATTTGTCACTCCGTGTGACGGAGAGGTATATCTGGGCCCACTCGGTAGGACATCATCATATGCGCAATGTGACCAAGGAGTTGATCACGGGATGATGTGTTACGGAACGAGTAAAGAGACTTGCCGGTAACGAGATTGAACAAGGTATCGGATACCGACGATCGAATCTCGGACAAGTACAATACCGCTAGACAAAGGGAATTGAATACGGGATTGATTGAATCCTCGACATCGTGGTTTATCCGATGAGATCATCGTGGAACATGTGGGAGCCAACATGGGTATCCAGATCCCGTTGTTGGTTATTGGCGGGAGAGGTGTCTCGGTCATGTCTACATGGTTCCCGAACCCGTAGGGTCTACACACTTAAGGTTCGATGACGCTAGGATTATAGGGAATAGATATACGTGGTTACCGAATGTTGTTCGGAGTCCCGGATGAGATCTCGGATATCATGAGGAGTTCCGAAATGGTCCGGAGGTAAAGATTTATATATGGGAAGTCCTATTTTGGTCACCGGAAAAGTTTCGGGTGCTATCGGTAACGTACCGGGACCACCGGGAGGGTCCCGGGGGTCCACCAGGTGGGGCTACCTGCCCCAGAGGGCTGCGTGGGCCAAGTGTGAAACGGGACCAGCCCCAGGTGGGCTGGTGCGCCCCCCCACCAGGGCCCAAGGCAAAGAGAGAAGGGAAAAGGGGGAAACCCTAGGCTCAGATGGGCCTAAGGCCCACCTAGTGGTGCGCCCCCCCTCTATCCCCCCTTGGCCGCCCCCCTAGATGGGATCTAGGGCTAGCCGCCACCCCTAGGGGTGGAAACCTAGGTGGGGGCGCAGCCCCTCCCTTTCCCCTATATATAGTGGGGTTTTGGGCTGCCATACACACGAGAACATCTCCTTCTTGGCACAGCCCTACCCCTCTCCCTCCTCGTCTCTTGCGGTGCTTGGCGAAGCCCTGCTGGAGTACCATGCTCCTCCACCACCACCACGCCGTCGTGCTTCTGCTGGACGGAGTCTTCCCCAACCTCTCCCTCTCTCCTTGCTGGATCAAGGCATGGGAGACGTCACCGGGCTCCATGTGTGTTAAACGCGGAGGTGCCGTCCGTTTGGCACTAGGATCATCGGTGATTTGGATCACGACGAGTATGACTCCATCAACCCCGTTCACTTGAACGCTTCCGCTTAGCGATCTACAAGGGTATCTAGATGCACTCTCCTTCCCTTGTTGCTAGATTACTCCATAGATTGATCTTGGTGTTGCGTAGAAAATTTTGAATTTCTGCTACGTTCCCCAACAGTGGCATCATGAGCTAGGTCTATGCGTAGTTTCTATGCACGAGTAGAACACAAAGTAGTTGTGGGCGTCGATTTTGTCAATTTACTTGCCGTTACTAGTCTTATCTTGATTCGGCGGCATTGTGGGATGAAGCGGCCCGGACCAACCTTACACGTACGCTTACGTGAGACCGGTTCCACCGACTGACATGCACTAGTTGCATAAGGTGGCTGGCGGGTGTCTGTTTGTCCCACTTTAGTCGGATCGGATTCGATGAACAGGGTCCTTATGAAGGGTAAATAGAAATTGGCAATTCACGTTGTGGTTTTGGCGTAGGTAAGAAACGTTCTTGCTAGCAACCTATAGCAGCCACGTAAAAAACTTGCAACAACAATTAGAGGACGTCTAACTTGTTTTTGCAGCAAGTGTTTTGTGATGTGATGTGGCCAAAGGATGTGATGAATTATATATGTGATGTATGAGATGATCATGTTCTTGTAATAGGAATCATGACTTGCATGTGGATGAGTATGACAACCGGCAGGAGCCATAGGAGTTGTCTTAATTTATTTATGACCTGCGTGTCAACATAAACGTCATGTAATTACTTTACTTTATTGCTAACTGTTAGCTGTAGTAGTAGAAGTAATAGTTGGCGAGACAACTTCATGAAGACACGATGATGGAGATCATGGTGTCATGCCGGTGACGATGATGATCATGGAGCCCCGAAGATGGAGATCAAAAGGAGCAAAGTGATGATGGCCATATCATGTCACTATTTGATTGCATGTGATGTTTATCATGTTTTTACATCTTATTTGCTTAGAACGACGGTAGCTTAAATAAGATGATCCCTCACTAAAATTTCAAGAAAAGTGTTCTCCCTAACTGTGCACCGTTGCGAAGGTTCGTCGTTTCGAAGCACCACGTGATGATCGGGTGTGATAGATTCTTACGTTCGAATACAACGGGTGTTGACGAGCCTAGCATGTACAGACATGGCCTCGGAACACATGCGAAACACTTAGGTTAACTTGACGAGCCTAGCATGTATAGACATGGCCTCGGAACACGGAGGACCGAAAGGTCGAACATGAATCGTATAGAAGATGCGATCAACATGAGATGTTCACCGATGATGACTAGTCCGTCTCACGTGATGATCGGACACGGCCTAGTCGATTCGGATCATGTATCACTTAGATGACTAGAGGGATGTCTATCTGAGTGGGAGTTCATGAAATAATCAGATGAACTCAATTATCATGAACATAGTCAAAAGGACTTTGCAAATTATGTCGTAGCTCACGCTTTAGTTCTACTGTTTTAGATATGTTCCTAGAGAAAATTTAGTTGAAAGTTGATAGTAGCAATTATGCGGACTGGATCCGTAAACAGAGGATTGTCCTCATTGCTGCGCAGAAGGATTATGTCCTTAATGCACCGCTCAGTGAGCTGAACCTCAAACGTCAGTTGTAGATGTTGCGAACATCTGACATACACGTTTTGATGACTACATGATAGTTCAGTGCGTAATGCTAAATGGTTTAGAATTGAGGCACCAAAGACGTTTTTGAAACATCGCAGAACATATGAGATGTTCCAAGGACTGAAATTGGGATTTCAGGCTAGTGCCCACGTCAAGAGGTATGAGACCTTTGACAAGTTTCTTAAGCCTACAAACTAAGGAGAAAAGCTCAATCGTTGAGCATGTGCTCAGATTGTATGAGTACAACAATCGCTTGAATCGAGTGGGAGTTGATCTTCCAGATGAGATAGTGATGGTTCTCCAAAGTCACTGTCACCAAGCTATTGGAGCTTTGTGATAAACTATAACATATCAGGGATAGATATGATCCTTGAGCTATTCGCAACACCGCGAAAGTAGAAATCAAATAGGAGCATCAATTGTTGATGGTTAGTAAAACCACTAGTTTCAAGAAGAGCAAGGGCAAGAAAGGGATACTTCATGAAACGACAAATCAGTTGCCGTTCTAGTAAAGAAACCCAAAGTTGAACCCAAGCCCGAGACTAAGTGCTTCTGTAATAAGGGGAACAGTCACTGAAGCGGAACCACCCTAGATACTTGGTAGATGAGAAGGCTGGCAAGGTTGACAGAAGTATGTATTGGACATATATTATATTAAATGTGTACTTTACGAGTACTCCTAGTAGCAGCAGGGTATTAGATACCGGTTCGGTTGCTAAGTGTTAGTAACTCGAAATAAAAGGCTACAGAATAAACGGAGACTAGCCAAAGGTGAGACGACGATAGGTGTTGGAAGAGTTTCCAAGGTTGATGTGATCAAACATCGCACGCTCCGTCTACCATCGGGGTTGGTGTTAAACCTAAATAATTGTTATTTGGTGTTTGCGTTGAGCATGGACATGATTAGATTATGTTCATCGCAATGCGATTATTCATTTAAGGAGAATAATGGTTACTCTGTTTATTTGAATAATACCTTCAATGGTCTTACACCTAAAATGAATGGTTTATTGAATCCCGATCGTAGTGATACACATGTTCATGCCAAAAGATATAAGATAGTAATGATAGTACCACATACTTGTGGCACTGCAATTTTAGTCACAATGGTATAAAACGCATGAAGAAGCTCCATGTTGATGGATCTTTGGACTCGCTTAATTTTGAATCACTTGAGACATGCAAATCATACCACATGAGCAAGATGACTGAAAGGCCTCGTTTTTAGTAAGATGGAACAAGAAAGCAACTTGTTGGAAGTAATACATCTTGATGTGTGCAGTCCAATGAGTGCTGAGGCATGTAGTGGATATCGTTTATTCTTACTTCATAGATGATTTGAGCAGATGCTGAGTATAGTTACTTGATGAATCACGAGTCTGAATTATTGAAAGGTTCAAGTAATTTCAGGGTGAAGTTGAAGATCGTCGTGACAAGAGGATAAAATATCTATGATATGATCATAGAGATGAATATCTGAATTACGAGTTTGGCACAGAATTAAGACATTGTGGAAATTGTTTCACAACTAATACAGCCTGGAACACCATAGTGTGATGGTGTGTCCGAACATCATAACTGCACCCTATTGGATATGATGCATACCATGATGTCTCTTATCGAATTACCACGATAGTTTATGGGTTAGGCATTAGAGACAACCACATTCACTTTAAATAGGGCACCACGTAATTCCGATGAGATGACACCATATGAACTATGGTTTAGAGAAACCTAAGCTGTCATTTCTTAAAAGTTTGGGGCTGCGACGCTTATGTGAAAAAGTTTCAGGCTGATAAGCTCGAACCCAAAGCGGATAAATGCATTTTCATAGGACACCCAAAACAGTTGGGTATACCTCCTGTCTCAGATCCGAAAGCAATAGGGATTGTTTCTCGAATCGGGTCCTTTCTCGAGGAAAAGTTTCTCTCGAAAGAATTGAGTGGGAGGAAGATAGAACTTGATAAGGTTGTTGAACCTTTACTTCAACCAGAGAGTAGCGCAGCACAGGAAAAATGTTTCTGTGGCACCTGCCTCAGTTGAAGAGAAAGCTAATGATGATGATCATGGAGCTTCAGATCAAGTTACTATCGAACCTCATGGGTTGACAAGGGTGTGTACAACTTCTAAGTGGTAACCCTGTCTTAAAGGTCACGTTGTTGGACAACGATGAACCTATGAGCTATGGAGAAGCAATGGTGGGCCCGGATTTCGAAAATTGGCTCGAGGCCATAAAATCCGAGAGAGGATCCATGTATGAAAACAAAGTGTAGACTTTGGAAGAACTACTTGATGGTCGTAAGGCTGTTAGGTACATGTGGATTTTAAGAACAAGACGGACGTGGACGGTAATGTCATCGTCTATGAAGCTCGACTTGTGGCGAAGAGTTTTTCACAAGTTCAAGCAGTTGACTACGATGAGATTTTCTCACCTGTAGCGATGCTTAAGTCCGTCGGAATCATGTTAGCATAAGCTGCATTTATGAAATCTGGTAGATGGATGTCAAAACAAGTTTCCTTACCAGTTTTCGTAAGGAAAGGTTGTATGTGATACAATCAGAAAGGTTTTGTCGATCCTAAGGATGCTAAAAGGTATGCTAGCTCCAGCGATCCTTCCATGGACTAGAGCAAGCATCTTGGAGTCAGAATATATACTTTGATGGAGTAATCAAAGTTTATGGGTTTGTACAAAGTTTGTTAGAAACTTGTATTTACAATAAAGTGAGTGGGAGCACTACAACATTTCTGATAAGTATATGTGGATGACATATTGTTGATCCGAAATGATGTAGAATTTCTGGAAAGCATATAGGGTTATTTGAAAGGTGTTTTTCAATGGAAAACCTGGATTAAGCTACTTGAACATTGAGCATCAAGATCTATAAGGATAGATAAAGAAACACTTAATGGTACTTTCAAATGAGCACATACCTTGACATGATCTTGAAGGTGTTCAAGATGGATCAGCCAAAGAAGGAGTTCTTGCCTGAGTTGTAAGGCATGAAGTTAAGACTTAAAACTCGACCACGGCAGAAGAAAGAGGAAGGACGAAGGTCGTCCCCTATGCTTTTGTCATAGGCTCTATACGGTATGCCATGCTGAGTACCGCACCTGATGTGTGCCTTGCCACATGTCTGGCAAGAGGGTACAAAGGTGATCTAGGAGTAGATCACCAGATAGCGGTCAAAATTATCCTTAGAGGAATAAGGATATGTTTCTCGGTTATGGAGGTGATAAAGAGTTCGACGTAAAGAGTTACGTCGATGCAAGCTTAACACCTATCCGGATAGCTCTAAGTAGAGATACCGGATACGTATAATGGAGCAACAATTTAGAATAGCTCCAAGTAGAACCGTTATTTGAAATGGCTCCAAATATAGCGTAGAGATTTGCAAAGTACATACGGATCTGCATGTGACAGACCCGTAGACTACAACCTCTCTCACAAGTAACATGATCAAACCCAGAACTCATTGAGTGTTAATCACATAGTGATGTGAACTAGATTATTGAACTCTAGTAAACTCTTTGGATGTAGGTCACATGGCGATGTGACCTGAGAATGTTAATCACATGGCGATGTGAACTAGATTATTGACTCTAGTGCAAGTGGGAGACTGTTGGAAATATGCCCTAGAGGCAATAATAAATTGGTTATTTCCTTGTTCATGATAATCGTTTATTATCCATGCTATAATTGTATTGATAGGAAACTCAGATACATGTGTGGATACATAGACAACACCATGTCCCTAGTAAGCCTCTAGTTGACTAGCTCGTTGATCAATTGATGGTTACGGTTTCCTGACCATGGACATTGGATGTCGTTGATAACGGGATCACATCATTAGGAGAATCATGTGATGGATAAGACCCAATTCTAAGCCTAGCACAAAGATCGTGTAGTTCGTATGCTAAAGCTTTTCTAATGTCAAGTATCATTTCCTTAGACCATGAGATTGTGCAACTCCCGGATACCGTAGGAATGCTTTGGGTGTGCCAAACGTCACAACGTAACTGGGTGGCTATAAAGGTACACTACGGGTATCTCCGAAAGTGTCTGTTGGGTTGGCACGAATCGAGACTGGGATTTGTCACTCCGTGTGACGGAGAGGTATCTCTAGGCCCACTCGGTAGGACATCATCATATGCGCAATGTGACCAAGGAGTTGATCACGGGATGATGTGTTACAGAACGAGTAAAGAGACTTGCCGGTAACGAGATTGAACAAGGTATCGGATACCGACAATCGAGTCTCGGGCAAGTACAATACCGCTAGACAAAGGGAATTGAATACAGGATTGATTGAATCCTTGACATCGTGGTTCATCCGATGAGATCATCGTGAAACATGTGGGAGCCAACATGGGTATCCAGATCCCGCTGTTGGTTATTGGCCGGAGAGGTGTCTCGGTCATGTCTGCATGGTTCCCGAACCCGTAGGGTCTACACACTTAAGGTTCGATGATGCTAGGGTTATAGGGAATAGATATACGTGGTTACCGAATGTTGTTCGGAGTCCCGGATGAGATCCCGGACATCACGAGGAGTTCCGGAATGGTCCGGAGGTAAAGATTTATATATGGGAAGTCCTGTTTTGGTCACCGGAAAAGTTTCGGGTGCTATCGGTAACGTACCGGGACCACCGGGAGGGTCCCGAGGGTCCACCAGGTGGGGCTACCTGCCCCAGAGGGCTGCGTGGGCCAAGTGTGAGAGGGGACCAGCCCCAGGTGGGCTGGTGCGCCCCCCCACCAGGGCCCAAGGCAAAGAGAGAAGGGAAAAGGGGGAAACCCTAGGCTCAGATGGGCCTAAGGCCCACCTAGTGGTGCGCCCCCTCTCTCTCCCCCCTTGGACGCCCCCCTAGATGGGATCTAGGGCTGGCCGCCACCCCTAGGGGTGGAAACCTAGGTGGGGGCGCAGCCCCTCCCTTTCCTCTATATATAGTGGGGTTTTGGGCTGCCATACACACGAGAACATCTCCTTCTTGGCGCAACCCTACCCCTCTCCCTCCTCGTCTCTTGCGGTGCTTGGCGAAGCCCTGCTGGAGTACCACGCTCCTCCACCACCACCACGCCGTCGTGTTGCCGCTGGATGGAGTCTTCCCCAACATCTCCCTCTCTCCTTGCTGGATCAAGGCATGGGAGACGTCACCGGGCTGCATGTGTGTTGAACGCGGAGGTGCCGTCCGTTCGGCACTAGGATCATCGGTGATTTGGATCACGACGAGTATGACTCCATCAACCCCGTTCACTTGAACGCTTCCGCTTAGCGATCTACAAGGGTATGTAGATGCACTCTCCTTCCCTCGTTGCTAGATTACTCCATAGATTGATCTTGGTGTTGCGTAGAAAATTTTGAATTTCTGCTACGTTCACCAACATATATATGTACACGTCTAGGAGCGGACAACTAATGCAATACATATGCTTAAACCTTGTGGGTCCCAGCTGTCAGATGGAGGAAGCATTTTTGTGCTTAATAAGGAGACACTTGTCTGTGTACGATCATGGACTTGGTGGGTCTGTACTGTCAGACTCTCCATGTAAAGTTCTCTTCCAATGTCTCTCATTTGTTGACCACCTTGACAACACTGTGAAGAGCACACCAAGGCGATGGACGATGGCGAGGCCTCGGATGAGAATCACCCAGAGCCGATGAAAATCAATAGTGGAGTCCCAGGTGGAGGGGAGTAAGAGGGTTGATTGGTTTGGATGTGGGGTGAGGCTGCCATCATCGAAGAAAAAGAAGAGGTGTGGGGGAGTAGAGGAATGGCTTGACCGGCGGTTTAGGGTAGGTGGAGCTGCCGGGCGTGCCCGACGGTGCTGCCAGCCATTGGAGGTAGGATCTAGCATTCCTGCGAGAGTTATTTTGGGCGGATGGAAAAAGAAGATCTAACATTGAAGAAGCGTGTTGGTCGTTGGATGTCAATCCAACGGTTATGCCGCCATAACCCTTTGTTGTCTAAGTTGACAAAGCCTTGCATATGCTTCAACATAGTGCATCCCATATGTCAGCCTCCAAATCTTTGGCGGACATACATCCCATTTGTTAAAAAATGAATTTATAACCCATTTAAGTATTGGGAATGCCAACTTTAAGACTGAAAGTTCCATCAAGGCCCACATTCATCCTTTTTCTTGAAAGATTTGCAGCTGGGCTCGGCGAGGAAAATGCTGGTCTGGGTTGAGCATTGTCCTATAATTTTTTTAGGTTGGGCATTTATCCCAAACAAAAAAAGTTGGTTGGTATGTGGAGTAATAACTATCTTGACAACTTTCTATGTCCCAAATTCAGCATTATATTAGGGGGCAACACTTTTTTGCGCTTTTACTATTTTCTAGTGCAAGGACATTTGTTTCGCATCAGCCGATTTTGCGTTTGCTTATTTTTACCTTCGCGAACATTGCGGATGCACCCACTTACATCCCTAGCCGCTTATCGTGGGGTGGTGGGAGCATGCAGTCCAGACAGTGCTGGTTTGAGAGGCTGGAGGAAGAGGAAGATGGGAGATTGAAAATGAAGAGAAAAGGCCCGCCAACCATTTGAGATGAACCCAACTATTGGTAGAAAGAAAAACATTTGTGTCCCCTGACATTTTATTTATCTAGATGAAGATAGTAGCTAATTTCATTCCAAATTTGTCGCACCACGACATTAGAACACTTAAATAAAAAATATACAAATAAGTCTTTACATTTGGTAGCTGAAGCTGAACCAAAAACTATACTAATAGCCACGGCCACGGCCAGTGCCACCCCCATCAGCACCATCCGCCGATGCCATGGTCGTGGCCACCGCCACCCCCACATCCTCCACCACCACCACAATCGTGTTAGAATGTGGGTGGCATGGAAATACGCCTTTGTGGCATTGAAGTCCAAGGAAGGCCATCGTCTGTGGCGGCGGGAAGGCCCAGCGAGAGGCGCGGGCGCAAGGCCGCCAATCTATTACTCTGCCACCACATCCAACCGCGCATCCATTTCCAAGGCCAGATCCATCTTTTCCCACAAGGGGGCCAGAGAATCCATGGGCAGCTCCTCCTCTCCAAAATTGAAGACGACTGGGTGCTCCTCCGGTTGCACCATTGATGAGGGAGTACTGGTGGACTGGAGATGATAATGAGAGGTGCCGAAGAGAGGATTGGGGCGATAGATGGGAGTGTGGCGACCTATTCTAGGTCGCCGCGAGTTCCATTAAGGAGGTTGGATAGGCAGCGGGCGTCCGACGGTGGGCAGACAAAAGGCGGGTCTCCCGGTGGCAAAAGCTATCGCCGCCTTCTCGTATGATTCTCGGCTGCACAGACTACCACGACTAGGATCACACGTGGTGGTCATCCGTCATACTCCATAATTGGAGGCACTAATGGCTAGCAGCCATCGTCGATGGTGCATGAGATGTCACGTTTCTTCAATTCCCACGCACAACACGAGGAGGAAGAAAATGGAACTTCCATCCCGAGGTGGCGAGGTGACGGTTGAGGTGTGGAGCGAGCTAGAGTTAAGCGGGTCATGGCGCGAGGGAGCGTCACCGGCCGCTGTGGGCGGCACCATGCGGTCCAATCATGCTGGTTTGGGCGGGGGGAGGGACAAGCAGACCGAAGAATGAAGAAGCATGCCAGCCATTGGATTGATATCCAATCAACATACGCAAAATTTGTTTCAGTGGTTGGCTCTGCATGAGTTTTTATTAAAACGTGGCTCTTCATGATAGAACTTGTTTTTTATAACAATGCAATGGGTCCCAAATGTTAGCCTCCCAATCCATGGTGGACCAGCTGCCCATTTGTTGGGCGAGCTAACCTACAGAAAAGAACAATTTCTTTTTCATCAAGGCCCCAGAAAAATATGTTTAATCTTGGGCGGTGAGGGGCTTAGATTCAGACAGGCTAGGCGAGGCGGTTCAACCAGCCGAGTTCCAGATGTCAATTTGTGAAATCTATTGGCTCCCCTGTGTGTCCATGTGTGATGCACTGGTCATTTGTGTAGGATCCAGCCGATTGTTTTCCATGTAATGTACGTGTGTTAGTAGGCTAGTTAGTGATGTTGAGAAACGTAGTAGAAAACAAAAAATCCGCCCTACAATCACCTAGGAACAATATGAAGATGCATATAAGGTTTGGATCAATGATCGTTATTGACTCCGAGTGCAGCGGAAGTGGACGAGTCTGTGTAGATTGTACTTGGAGTCCCTCACACCATGGATGAATGATCCCGCGAACCACCCACGAACGGTCCCTCGAACGGAAGACCGGAAGCACGACCTCTCTACTTGGTTGCAAGCGTACGGTCTTCATGATTCGGCAGCGCTTCGCTGTCTAGAACTAATCGTCACAGGAGAATTAGAGGGAAGAGATTAGAACCACACTGAACTTCTAATTATGTGGATTAGAGGATCTAGGTCAAGCTCTAATTGATCAACTAGGATCAACTAGAACTAGACTTAGAGGAACTAGAGGAGGCTTTTTGTGTTAATTATGAAAAAAACCCTCTAGTATATATTGGTTGGAGGAAAGGGTGCCACAATGGGGGAAGGATACCTCATCCCTTATGCCAGCCAAGGAGGGGGTTTCCCACTCCAATTCGGCCTCCCCTTGGCCTCAAAAAGGCTAAGGGGTGGCGCCTCCTTTATTGGGCCCTCATGGCCTGATAGTCCTTTCACTACTTGGCCTTTTAAAACCCGTTGATATTAAATTAAATATAAAAGCCTTATAACAATAACTAGGGCCTTTAATTATTAATTTAACAGCATCGGAAACATTCTCCACCTATATATTATTTATAAGTAATACCCGGTATTGCCCGATAAACTTCAAAACTCTTCCGGTGATCCCAAAACGCTTCAGGTTCCTCTCGAAACTATTTTGAATATTAACGGAGCTATTTCATAAATAATTCCTCATTACTCCCGCCCTACTAACACTCAGCATATCATGATCACCTTAAGCTTGTGACCCCGTAGGTTTGGTAAATTATAGACATGAATGAAACTCCTTCGTTCAATGACCGATAGCGGAACCGTGGACGTCCATATCGATCCCTTTGGTTGCATGAATGGTATTTGAGTGAAACTTTGGTTATCATGTGATGTTCCCTTTGCTTCACGATACTTTACAAAACCCAAGATGCATCGGTATCCTCCCGAGTCATACACATGCCCACTATACCGCCATCCTTGTTACCAGTTTTGTTCTTCTTTCTCATTGAAGTGTTCCAGCATCCTTGTGACGTAGTTTTTTCAGTGAAGAATAGTTCGTCGAATCCTATCAACACAGGATCTAGTTTTGAAGATCTCGACGCGATGAATTCAACGGTGGAAACGGTCCGAGATTTGGACGAACGGTTTTGATAAAACATTTTGAATAAACGAATCTATGAGAACAGGAAAAAAAATTAGTGCGCTACTTGGCGCAACCAGGGGAGAGACGGAAGTGACCTTTGCCGGCAGTACTCCTTAATTAATGCTTTCGTAAAATCCTAAAAAAAAGTGCTTTCATAAAAAAGAGAGGAAGGATTAGAGGTGCACTTAGAAACGCTACAAGCCCACGACGGCCCATCAGCCTGCCCATCAAGCCAATTCCAGAATCCAGGCCCGTGTTTCACGGTCGTGCTCTGGGCCTGGATCGTTCTCGCCCGCCCGCCGCACCCCGGCGAGGCAAACCGCGGCCGCCCGCCCTTCCCTTCCCCCCACGGCAGCCGACCGACCGCACCACCACCAACCACCGACCACCCCCCGCCGCCCGAATGGCGGAAAACGCCACCCCCGCCATGCGCGCGCTGCCATCCGCTCCCACCACCGGCCGCGCGCGTCGCTCGCGCCCGCCCACCGACCCCCGCGGCAACCGGAGCGAAACCAGCGCCCCCTCCCCCTCGTCCTATTTCGCCATGCCACCCTCCACCACCGACCCACCTCCCCTCTCCTCTCCTTCTCCGGCTTCCGGCGGCTAAGGGCCCTCGCTGCACGGCCGCACCGCACACCGCGTCGCGCAATCCGCATCCAGCCCTCCTCGTCGCGGCGCAGCTCACGCCACCCACGGCACCGAGGGCGCGCGCCCGGCGACGCGGAGTAGCAGGAGGAGGAGGAGGAGGAGGGGGTTGAGAGCAAGCGGGCGGCCCCGGCGCGGCGTGACCCCCTCCGGCCTCCGGCCATGCTGCAGCGCGCGGCGGGCAACGCCTACTCCTGGTGGTGGGCGTCCCACATCCGCACCAGCCAGTCCAAATGGCTCGACGCCACCCTCAACGGTACGCATCCATTCCCCATCCCCGGCGTGGCGCATTGCGCGTTGCGGATTTCTGAAAACTGTGGCCATGACAATGTTGTGTCTGCATCGTGCGTGCAGAGATGGAGGAGAGGGTGAAGCTCATGATCAAGCTCATCGGGGCGGATGCCGACACGTTCGGCAAGAAGGCGGAGCTCTACTTCAGGAGCCGGCCGGAGCTCATCAGCAACGTCGAGGAGATGTTCAGATCCTACCAAGCACTGGCTGACCGGTACGACCGGATATCTAGCGAGCTGCACAAGGCCAACCACACCATTGCCACCGTTTTCCCGGACCATGTCCAGTTCTCCATGCAAGAGGATGACGCCGAAGGAGTCCCCAAGGCAATTACAAGTATTGATCTCATCAACTACAAATTCCCTGCTCTGGAAGGTTTGCCAATGGGCTCACGCGTCACAAGCCGGGGATCGAGCCCGAACCCGGCTCCAAAGAGGACCCAGACACACCGGGGAGTCGGCTCCCACATGAATAAGGACAGGGCACTGGAAGAGATCGACAAGCTGCAGAAGCAAATCCTGGTGCTGCAGACCGAGAAGGAGTTCTTGAAGACCACTTATGACAGTGCACTGGGCAAGTATCTAGACATTGAAAGGAAGGTGGCCGAGTTGCAGGAGGAAGTTTGCGGCTTGCAAGATACTTTTAGCACTAGCTCGGGCATTGAAGACAATGAAGCCCGAGCACTGATGGCTTCACGAGCCCTTATGTCTTGTGAGCATACATTGGTTAACTTGCAGGGCCAGCAAAAGAGGTCATCTAAAGAGGCGAGGACTGAATTTCAAAGATTCAACGAGGCAAAGGAGAAACTGAAAACCTTCAAGGATGAGTGTGGGCAGCCCCAGACGCAAGATGACGGGCCCGATCACCATGAAACAGGACTTACCCAAGTACTGCCACCTGTGGATGGTGGCGATTCTGTTCAGGACGAGGCTAAGCTTGACCTGCAGGAAGTATGCCAAAAAATCAAAGAACTAATTGAATTGCGCCCAGAGGCATCAGTTTCAGACATAGCGGAAAAAGTTGATCGACTTGTGGAGAAGGTAGTCAACCTGGAGCTTGCTACTACGTCTCAGAATGCTCAGATCGATAGAATGAAATCTGAGATAGATGACTTTCACAAGCGCCTGCATGCCTTGGAGGAGGAGAAGGCAGCTTTGGTTGTTGATTCCAGTAAGTTGGCCGAAAGGTTGAAGCAAGTTGAGGTGGTGCTACAAGTCGTCCTACAAATTGGTAGGTCCATACAACATGGTACCGAGAATATTCGTGAAGAAATGACTGAAGCTTGCAGTGAACTTGCTGGGTTTGTAGAAGCATTGAACTCTCCAGCGTCTCAAAACAGCAAGTTTTTTGATTCGTCTGAAAAGGGCTCGGAAGATATTGTGGTGCAGCAACAGCTTGTTGCTAATCTATCTGAAGGCGAGGATAATATTTTATCAGAAGATTATGCATCTGTGCTTCAGATCTACAAAGATACAGAGCAACAACTTTCTGAAATTGAGAAGGAAAACCAAAAGTATCATACTGAGGCGATGTCAGAGCTGAAGGAACTGAAGAGCTCTAATACAATGAAAGACGAGGAGATTCATTCTCTTCGCCGCATGCTAAGTTCTTTGCAGAGAAAGATGAATGTTTCTGTTTCGGAGAGCGGGGAGATGTCTGAAGAAACGTCCAAAATAAGCAGCACTCCTACAACTGAAGACAAAGAGATTGCTGATGTAGATGAATATATTAAGCAATGCGAAGGTGAAGAACCACTTGAGTATTCAGTTGGGGAGGAAAAATTTAGAGCAGAGATCGACAAGGTGTTGGAGCAGACCATGGACTTCTGGCTGAGGTTTAGCACATCATACCATCAAATACGACATTTCCAAACAGCATTTGACAGGCTAAAAGCCGAGATGATCAAGTTGACCGATGCACAGGCACAGGGAGTTGCAGATGGAATTCCTACTAATCATCAGGTAGCAAAACTGGAGTCAGCTGTTTTAGAAAAGAAATTTCGGGATTTGAATACAGATCTTCAAGTTTGGATGGAAAAGAATGTGCTATTAAAAGGAGAGCTGGAGAACAGGTTCTCTTCACTATGCAGCATACAAGAGGATATATCAAAGATCACAATTCTGGATAAAGGTGGTGAAGATCATTTTACCCTCATCCAAGCTGCAAAATTCCAAGGAGAGGTTCTTAATATGAAACAAGAGAATAACAAAGTTGCTAAAGAGCTAGAAGCTGGGCTGGACCACGTAAGAGGTCTCCAAGTGGAGGTTGGGAGGGAGCTCTTGAAACTCCGGGAGAATCTTGAGCTATCTATAGCAAGAAGCAACCGCGCTCAACAGAACTTTCGAACCTTGTCAACAAAAGCTGTGATTCCCCTTAGAACTTTCCTGTTTGGTGTGAAGCCGAAGAAGCCATCACTCTTCTCCTGCATGGGTCCTGGGATGCATAAGCAATATGGTAGCTCGAAGCATGGTCGTAGATGAGAATGGTTGGGTTATCTGCTATTTGTTTCTTGGTATTAATACATGAGAGATTTCATTGTAGTTGCCAGTTGATTTGGAGCTATACGTGTCTTTCCTTAGGGCTTAAATGTATAGGACCTGCATCACTTGACTCAAATTTGTTTTATGATTCAATATACTCCTGCACTAACCTTACTGCCAGAACTAAATTTGGTGGGAAGGATAATGTCATATTTGTTCATCATACTACTGTCCTGGTACCGGAAGAAACTGTGTTTGCCTTCAATGGTCAAACTGAGGTCAAGTTGGCAATCCTTCGGGGCATCGTTCATAAAGCTGTTGGGAGGAAACTATTACCACTCAGATTCCAGACAAAATACAAACGTTTTTTGAATTTCTCATGCCCACAATATCCTTGTCTTCCTCTGGTGGTCTGTTCAGCAGTCATTGAAATCACTTTTCAGGATATGCAATCTTGGAGAAGCGGGTCTCCCCTCGTTTGGCAATGTCTTTCTTCAATGCATGGTGTCAATATAGTGGAAAATTACCAGACAAAAATGTCTGTTGACTTCATGGTGTTTGGTTCATGTCCAAATTCAAAGTTGGTTTGCATACGATGATCTGTTAACATCCAAAAAAGGAAAAGGAAGGCTAGGTTGCCTATAAAACTAATATTGTACTATTTTCTTCTGTTCTCTTTTATATGGAAGGTGGTGTTGCTGTTTACTACAGTTGTTTGTTGTATTGCATCTTTAGCCTCTTAACATTTTAGCATAAGTTTGAGTCATTGCTACTTCCTTAGCAGGAAAGATAAGTGACTGTTGGTTTCATTGAATCATATGACAGGATGGTGTCAGAATCTTGGCTCGGATAGACTTGATCAGGTATGTTTCATATCAGTGCTCTAGACGGCACATCACATGAAGTTAATAATGCTACCTTGTCCGTTCTTTGATGTATTTACTTTTTAGTACTTATTTCGAAAATGGAAAATGGGCTGTGAGGTGGCAGTTATCAGATATGGCTTAGCCCTGTTCTATCCATTATATACTCACTGTTTTCAGTTTTATGCATAGTTTACTGTATAATTAAACTCTGTAGTTGTCGAAACTGTGCAGCTCTTTCCTAGTCGGTTCACAGGTTTCCTCAAAGTTCTTCTGTTTCCCAAGGTGGTGGGTTCCTGTTTCCTACTTTGCTAGTTGCTACAGAAGTAGGAACCCATTGTACAGAATCAAAGATAAGGTAGGTACCCGGCAATCTCTAGACTCTAGCTAAAGATTAAAGCTCTTGAAATTGATAAAGAAGGGCTTGAGTTTCGTTCCAGCAAGCATCACATCAGTTATCCAGCTACAGATTGTTTTATCTTGTATACCTTTCTATTCCTGCTCCATAATGCTAGTTACTAGTCCTGTTGTCTTCGTAAGTGGATCTCGTTGACAATTGTAGATGGAACTATACATTTGTTTTTCTACTCCACTGCTAGTTACTGTATTTGTAATTATTGGCAAATCCAAAACCAAATTCAGAACTGCAGTGAAGTTAGTTTCCATGTCCAGTATAAATCCAAAATCTAGTCATTCATCTGTAATATTTTCTCTAGTACTATGATCTTCTCATGGGTTTCTTAAGAAAATGTTAGGTGTTCCTTAACGTGGTTGTGATGTGGTTATATTTTCTTGTATTTTTCAGAAAGGGTTATATTTTTTCTTAAAACTAGTAATGTATGTTCTTCATAACATTATCTAACTTATACATACTCGTGATTGGCCCACATGCGCAAATATTGCCAGTAAGGTGCAATTTTGGAGTTTTTTTTTTCATTTTTGTGCAGAATGGCCAATGGCATCAATCTCCCCATGTTTATTAATGCATAATATATAGTTGGAGCATATTCCTTAGCAGCATGTCTGACACCTGTTCGTCTTCTGGAGTGTTATGTTCAGCATACTTTTTATCTTCTATCAGAGGAAGGCAGATTTCGAACTTCTTTTCCTTCCAAGGTAAAGAATCCCATTTCCAGTGGCTTCGCCGGACAGAAAGGGCCCCAGCTTTTGTAGGAGCTATTTGACTTCCCACCCAGCTCATCAGTTTGATATCCTTCCACAACATGCCCACTGTTGACCATACTGAGCTGGCATAGCAATTAGGAAATGTCTGCCTTGTTAAAAGTAGTGGCCCTAGCCGCCCTACCACCTTTGGTATATAGTGTACACCATGCACATCAAGCGTTCTCTTCTTATACCCAACCCCCTTCACTTGCACTTAGCCCCAGACACATTAGAGGGATTCATATCCAAAAGCCATGTTCAATCCTTCTTCCTCGCCCGCGCCCACCTACAGTGACCCCTCCATGCACCATGCAGTGAACCCCTCTGGTGATTTGCACACAGCTCCGACCGAAATTCCTCGCAGCACCGGTTTCTTCCATGCCAATGGTGGCCTGTTTTCTCCGGTCGATGTTGCTGCTTCAGCACCGCCTTCCTACATCTCTCCCCTTCCTCCATACAATATCAACACGAGCACCAGCACACACCCCTTACCATTTCACCTCCAGTTTCTTGACCCCCTCAACGGTAATGCCGCCTTCTCTTGCCCATCTCATTCGACATGGCAGTTGCATCCACCCCCTTTTGCTTCCTCCCCTTCCTCGTCCTCTGGTGACTTCTTTGAATTCAGCAGCTCCGATACCATGCGGCGTGTCCTCAGCACCGGCGACCTGCAGGTAATGCAACAAGACTCAAGTTGGGACTGCAGTTCATACCACTAAACAGCTGCTAACCACATGTTGATGCAAAACAGGGCAACACTGTTTCACCACCATTGCCGCCACCGCCAATACCGCCACAGTTTCCAGGCGACAACTGCAGCCAGGAAGCCGGTGATCCTTTTTCAGAGAAGGTGGGGCGTTACAGCGCCGAAGAACGGAAGGAGAGGATCGAGAGGTACCGCGCCAAGCGCCAGCAGAGGAACTTCCACAAGAAGATAACTGTGTGTATTGATCCCCCTCACAACCTGTGAATGCTTCTGTTCTCTTGCCAATTCTAACATATATCTTGTCCACCATCTCTCTGGTCTTCCAGTACGCTTGCAGGAAGACGCTGGCAGATAGCCGGCCGAGGGTGCAGGGCCGCTTCGCCAGGAACCTTGAGGCGGAGGGCGACATGGAGATGGAGGCGTCTGACATCAGCTATGAGTACTGCCCATACAACAACCTCGGCGGCAACCGCTACGACAGCCAGAGCCAGGGCATGGAAACCGTCGGTGATGGCACGGCGTTTGACGACAGCAAGTGGTGGTGGGGCACGCCGGTGGCAACCAACAGGCAGCAGCAGCAGCTTGGTTTCGACATCGACGACGACGAATCCCAGCTGTGGGCCAGCCTCGCTGACATGTGCTAGCTCCGGCGCCTGATTGTGATTGGTGCTGTCTGGTCTGCTGGTGCAAGGAGCACCGAGCGGCGGCGGCTGCAGGTGGTCAGAGCGGCGTCGCTGACCTTCTTAAGCCCGCCCGCCCGCCACCGTACCCGTAGTGCGTGCATGCAGCTTAATTATTTATCCTTTAGTAGAAGAAAGAAAGAAAGAAAGAAAGACGAGGATGAAGAGGACCTCTCACTCACCTCCCAGCTTCTTCTCCGTGTGTTCCGTCCGAGTCAGACAGTTAGCACTACTTTCTATAGTTTCTACTCGTGTTTTACAGTCTTGTTCCATAAAGCATGGCCCTGCCGTTGCTTTCTGCTCCTCCATACGCACCCGAAAAATCGAAACAAATCTCCTTGCCGTAACTTTCGTGTCCCGTTCTGTCTGTTTTTCATCGCTCTCGCTTTGCGAATGTCAGTGCTGGTGCGTGCATGTTTTCGACATGCTTGCTGTTGCTGATCGGGGAGGCCACTGACTCACCGAGTCATGGCGTGCGCCGCCGAACCCGAAGGTTCCGGCCCCTTGCTGCGGATGGCAAATTGCCGAATGGCGACGGTCTCATTGGCGCAAACAAATTGGTGCTGATCACTTTCACCATCGCTACCCCCTTTTGCCATGCAAAACTCTGTGCAGCTTGACCGGTGTGCGGGCTTTGCACTATGATTCCCCCGCTATAAAAGATACCACACTAGCAGTTCCTGGAAAGAAAAGATGCATCTCCTAACTGTCCTTTTATTGGTCATTTCCGCTTGGAAAGCTTGACGCTATCATTGTCTCAAGAATCATTTTGTGTGTGGGGATGGTGCAGAGATGCAGGCCATTTCGGTCATGGGTGTCGTGGAATCAGAATGTTGGTGGAATAGCTTTCCTGCCTTGGGAACTATTTAGGTCACGGAATCGGTATACTGCTTTCTCCAACATCACGCTGGAAGGAGCCTGCTTCTAATAAAAAGGAAAATAGTTTTACAACAAACATTACCATTTTTATACCTATTTTTACCAAATTGACAACTAAGGCCCACACGTCAGAATGGTGTGGCAGCTGACCAGTGGACAACTCGGATGTACATACTACGTTGGAGGCGACAAGTGCAATCCCTAACCCTAATCCGAGCGAAGGAGAGGGATGGAGCCTAGGGCTAAACCAGCCACACCGCTCAGCTCTTGTGCCATGGTAGATATTTCATCGATTCAGGTTTATTAGCTCCCTCATGTTTATATTTGACCTAAAATACAAGGGGAACTAATAATAAACCAAAACAGGGAACACCGCTCTTCGACTCCGGAACATAGCTCACCATCTGTCCAACTAGAGCGACATGCGGGTGGGTTGTGCCCAACAACAACTTATGATTGCCTGGGAGCTTATCTTCTGATTCGATGTCGCCATGGAGTCACGAGCTCTCGAAGCTCGAGCGTCAGTTGCGTGCCAAGCTCAAACACACATACCTATGACTCGCTTCAATGGATCCCACTATGGCCTCGCGGCGGTCAACGATTACCTGGTTGGGTGAGGGGGACATCAACACAACCTTCTTCCACTAGCACGCGTCCTACCGGAAGGAGAAGAAGGTGATTCATAGCCTGATGGTTGATGGCGTTGTGGTCTCAGATCACGTAGCCATGGCCGAGAGGCGGCCTTCAAGCATTTCAGCTTGCTCCTAGATACGACTGGCCAAAGGGACTCGTTGGACCTAGACATTTTGGGTTCCTGCTCCGAGGACTTGGTTGACTTGGATGCCCCCTTTACAAAGGAGGAGATTTGGGAGCTTGTTCGTAGGCTGTCGCATGGGAAGGTGCCAGGACTAGACAGATTCATGGCGAGGTTCCTCCAGTCCTGCTGGGAGATTGTGAAGGCCGACATCTTGGTTGCCTTCGCCAAGTTGCACTTCCTATGTGGGCCCAAGCTTCAAGGGCCGAATCAAGCTCTGTTGATCATTTGCCCAAGCGAGTGGGCACCTCTGCTATGAAGGATTACCACCCTATCAGCCTCATCCACCTCTTCCCGAAGCTGGTTGCGAAGATCCTGATGTTAGGTTGTTGCGGAGGTTGGGTGCCTTGGTTGAGGAGAATCAATGTGTGTTCATCGCCAAGTGCTGCATTCATGACCACTTCATGTTGGTTCAACAGATGGCGAGGTACCTGCAACGGCTAGTAGAGCCTCGGGTCCCGCTCAAACTCGATATCTCTCACGCGTTCGACTGGGTGTCTTAGGCATTGCTCTTGGAGGTGCTGCGTAGGATCGGCTTTGGGCCTTGCTTCTACGAGTTGGTTGCCATCCCGCTGTCCTCCAGCAGCATGCGGGTGATGCTCAATGGTGAGCCAAGGCCGCCGATTTGGCACCACAAGGGGGTTCCGTCAGGGTGACCTGCTATCCCCCATGTTGTTTGTGTTAGTGGTTGACACTCTTATAGGTTGTTGACTAGGGCCAGGGAGCTCATGATGCTCCGTAGTCTTGCACCTCACACTTTGTTGGTTGGCGTCTCGTTTTTACGTAGACGAGGTGTTCATCTTCAGTCACCTGGATAGGGAGGAGTTGCTCATTCACGGCTTCTTGGTGCTCTTCGGGCATACATCATGGTTGCACACCAACTTCGCTAAGTGTTTAGTGTCCTTCGCAGGTTGTTTGATGAGGGGGCCTCAAGGCTGCATCGTTGATGTAGTGTTAGCTGACTCCTTGCTCGATCAAAATACCTCGAGATCCCCCTCACTCTCTGGAAGTTGTCGAGTGCGGCTTTGGAGCCGTTGGTTAATAGGATCGTGGGTCGCATTCCTACTTGGGGTGGGGAGGGGGGATCGATGATGGTGAAGGTTGGGCACCTAACCTTGGTTAGGTCGGTCTTAGCCACCATGTTCTTGCACCAAATGGTGGTTCCTGGCTTGAACAAGTGGTCTGAGAAGCAGATTGGCAAGATCCTCACTAGCATCCTTTGGGTCGGCACGGTGGCTGCATAGGGCAGGCACTACCACATGAACCGGCATTAGGTGTGTAGGGCCCTTCGTTTGGGTAGCCTGGGTGTTCCTGACCTCGGGAGGGTGTCGATTAGTCTTTGGGTCCGCTGGCTCTAGAGGATGCACATTGATCCTGGCCGTCCCTAGAAGGACCTCAACCTCCATTTCTCCCGGGATGAACGCGCAATGTTCACAACATCCAACAAGAAAGTGAACGGCAATGGAGATATTGCCCCATTCTGGGAGGACCACTCGCTTGATGGTCGGGCAATCTCGGAGACTGTGCCCGAGCTGCTCATGTTCGTCTCCAGTCATACCAGAAAGCGGCGGACTACTTGAGATGCCCTTACCGACAGTCGTTGGATTTGGATATCAGGGAGGGTGGGGCCGCTTACTCTATGGAAACAGATCCAGATTTAGCGATTGGTATGCACAACCCAACTCGCTCCCCATCCAGACGTCCCCCCAGTTGCGTTGGACACTAGATGCGCAGTACATGGCCAACATGACCAAGAGCTGCTATGATGGTCTCTTCGAGGGTGCGGTCGGATCTCGGTCTTGAAGGCTCATCTGGAAGCCGTGCTAAGGGTCAAGTTCTTCATGCGGTTCGCTTGCTACGGTTGTTGTTGGACTGCGGAGCATCTTGCGAGTTGTGGCTTGCAGCACACACAAAGTTGTGTGTTGTGCGACCACTCGTGGAGACAATGGACCACCTCCTCTTTGGTTGTTATTTCTCACGCACAATCTAGCACGAAGTGCTCTCCTGGATTAGTTTGACTGCCACTGGCAAAGTCGAGGCGGCAGGCTTTGTGGATTGGTGGCAAGAAACTCATCTCTCGGTTCCTACCTCAGCTCGAAAGGGTGCTTGGTCATCCAACTGGTGTCTTGGTGGATCTAGAAGCATCGTAACACAATCATCATCAACAAAGCTCGGCTTAGCCTCGACTGTCTCTTCGACACAATCAAGTCGAAGGCTAAGTAGTGGGATCTAGCACACGCTTCTCGGCTTGCGTCTTTGCTCCCCAAGGGAGTCACGATTAACGTCTAGGAGCGTTGTGTTGTGTGTTAGGTGTGGCCTTTCTTGGGCTATTGTACGTCGTGTGCGTCCTTTGTGAGGCATGTCCTTCGTGGGGAATGTAATCGCTATTCTCTCTATCAATGGAATGAAACTTAAAACTTTTTGCGTTTTCTTGGAAAATACATTGAACGTAAATTTAACTAATAAAATATAAATCATATGTAGCAAAAATCATACCAATAGAAAATACTTTCGAATACAAATCCAGCAACATAATTTTTGTAATATATTATTTATATGTTTGCTAATCAACTATATGGTCAAAGTTTGACTCAAAATAAGATTGAGACTAATAAACTCAGACAATGGGAGTACGTCAAAACGAATATGGATTTGAGTTGAGAGTTGGCTACCACTTCGTCATGTCATGTGGGTTGTCATTGTTATAGCACAATAATAAAATTAGTGGAAGCTATCACGAGGTCACAGTTAAGTGGTAAAACGATATGATATTTTAAAGCTACCACGAGGCCACAATTAGAGAGTAAAATGTGAATTAACTCTAATACTCCTTCCGTCTCATAATATAAGAGTATTTTTTACACTAGTGTAGTGTTTTGACACTACACTAGTGTAAAAAACGCTTTTATATTAAACACTACACTAGTGTAAAAAACACTCTTATATTATGAGATGGAGGGAGTATTTAATACTGAGAAAATATGTATTAATCTAAAGGAGAAATTTCAGTATTTTACAACCAAGGTCTCAACTCTTTCATTATTCCCCGCAAAAAATAACTCTTTCAATATTAGTTATATTTCACCCTTCAAGTCTAAATTGCCAAATCCATATCCTTGTCAATACCATATAGCTTGCCCCACCAGTCAAAGGTGGGTTTTCTCTTGTGTGGCACCACAAGGATCCTAATCACCACGACATGTCGAAACATACTTTAGGAAATTTAATAAAAAAAACCCAATATAGAAATGTTTATTTGAAAAATAAAATTTTAGCTTTATCTATAAAGCGGGACAAATGCCTTTTTTCTCTAGAAAAATAAAAATAGGGGATGAATTATCAAAGAAATTTACTCCTCCTTCCGATCCAAATTAATTGAGGCAACCTCTATACAATGTAAGTATTTATTTGCTTACTAAACCTATAATTTGTTAAGAAATCTAGCAAAAAGTTCAAAGAATTTAAGAATCATAAAGATGGGAATAAAAAATATCCCCAATATATCACAAATACTAAAAAAAATAGAGTTATGTTGGAGCAGTTATTGCTTATAAACTTATAATGAGCAGCCGGGTTCTGTTGGAGCGGATCTTGTGGATGAGTTGCAATTCATTCTTGACTCGGGGAAGTTGGTCGTCGTGCACCTGTGGTTTTTCTCCAAGGGTTTTGCACGTAAAAGTTCGGTGCCGTTGTTCTTGCACATTACATCTTGTCTGCTTGTTAACTTCTAACCAGGTTGAGAGGTGAAGAAATGAGAGTTTTTCCAACCCAGAAGAACATTAATACTGTACGAACCCAGTCTTAAAGTTTGTATACGTCCTAATATTCCTTACTGTGTTTGGCTTAAGATCATCGCAAAAAGGGAAAAAATGTCTGAGATGTAGAAAATTCTCTAGACAAGGGGACCGAAGCAGAAACCCTCAAACATTAGCCGGGAGGGACTAGAGCCCCAAATGCAGCTGATCCTCCCCTTTTGAGGTTTGACCACATCTATAACGGGCTCAGTTGCAGCAAATGAGCAGGATGGAGAATAAAACAGCACTAATCGCCCTACAAACGTAGCTTCACAAGAAGCGCGAGGGGTGCTCGCTTCTCTCTCAAGCCGTACAGCGTATCTAGCTATTGCGGGATCCCATATATATTGTGCGTGTTTGGAATCTTGGACGAGGTAAAGGACGAACAGAAAACTACCCTTCCCAACTGCTAAGTTGCGATTGCCGTAAGTGCATGCAGCACCAGAGACGGCCAGGAGATCGGTCAAAGCATCAGAGGGGAATCAGAGACCTGGGTCCTAAGCTTGTGCCTTGTTCTCATGCTTATAGGAGTTAATTAGAGCCGCAACTTTGTCTCCTATGCGTAGGAGCAGTCCTATGTCTTGTATATCTCCTCTTAGGATGGATCCCTCTTGGTCTTGGAGCACATTGTGGATGCCTCACAGTCACTGTTTCTTTTTATCTACCTTTGCATTATTATTATTATTATTATTATTATTATTATTATTATTATTATCTGGGCGAGAGTTCTGGATCACACTGTTAGAAGAAACGAGCACTGAAACCAAGCCCAAGTGTCAAATGCTATTGGGGAGGGTGCTGCCAACCAACATACACTCCCTCCGTCCCATAATATAAGAGTGTTTACTACAAAAACACTCTTATATTATGGGACGAAGGGAGGGACGGAGAGAGTATGACATAGTCGTGGATCAAAGGCGTTTTCTTAGTGGCACTTTTTTTAACACCTCAAATTCATATCTAAGAAGGCACATTGAAAAAAATCGCCATAAAAATTGATATTATAAGGCCTTTCTATCAAAATGCCTCAAAAGTTTGATCTATATTAGGACAATTTAGAAAAATGCCTCAAAACATCACATAACTAAGGTGTTTTTTCCTAACACATCAAAATATCACCCTGTACTAAGACAGTTAAAAGAACGTCGAAAATGGTAGGAATAACAATGTGTTTCAACAAAATCGCCTCGAAAGATAAGACTATCCGAGCCATTTTGAAAAAAATCGCCTCAAAAGTGGGATGCCTCCATGCCCTGCGTGGCACTGATTTTATACTTTATTCAATATTTATAGTTCATTGTTTTCACCTATCATACAACGTGATGGTGGCGGTGGGAAAAGCTTCCAATATGAAAGATCTTTTTCTTTCTAACAAACGACGTGAATTACCTTTGCCTTCACAGTTAAATTCAGCGTTTTGTAATTACGGAGCAAAAAAATTGGAGGCATTTTTCATACCTTCCAAGGCGCTCTAATGAAATCTTTTTTCTTTTTGACAGCGAAATGAGAGAGATCTCAAGTTCAAGTTCCGAACCCAAGGCGTGGGGGACAGCTCATTATTATTTTTAGTTTTCGACTGGATGCATTTTGGCTCGGCCCATGGCTGACCATGCAGGTGTTCTGTTCGAGTGCTTGTGCAGCGTTCTCGTAAACAACGCAAATCACCTTTGACTTCACAATTATACCCAGTGTTCTAAATTACGTAGCAGAAAAAAAATTGAGGCATTTTTCAGACCTTCCCAGGCGTTTTAAAATGCTATGTACCAACTTATGTGTTGTAGTGATATCACCAAATGCATCATACATACTACCTCTTTAGATGCTTTAATGGAAGATTCCTAAGATGAAGAAGTAAGCAAGGAATCATCGGATCCATCAAGTCAAATTTAAAGTGACAAGAAGCTGTAATACGTCATAAAAAAGGTTATTTAAATTCAGAGATTGTAGGTTTCCAACCTAATATATGGTAGGAATTTGCAAAACAGATTAGCATAAGGGACCGGAGTACCTCTCTTATTTTAGAGAAATCAAAGAGAGTTAGTGGCGAGCTAATTAAATCAAGTGTATCTTGTACCATCTCTGCCTCTTTGGAATTTCTACCTTTAGCCAAAATGCCTATGCGTGCGTTGAATTGCTGAGGAAGAGTGAAGTGAGACGTTTGACTGCCCCTCCTCTCCCACAGAGGGCTGCTGATTCTCTGTCGGCCGCTAATCCCAAGCACCAACGGTGATAACTTTGTTAATTTTTCACTATGATGATTGCAAGCCTAGCTACTAGTAATAAGTAGTACTGTACCATTTAGTGGAAATTTTGTGTTCAGAAAATGAATTTAACTGTTAATTTGCTTATGAATTGCTTAGTATCATTGTTGCCGTTAAGTACCGACTGCTACAGCCTACAGGGATTCATGATTTTTTTGCTTCACAAAAACAATCCAATGTACGTAATGTATGTCATACTGCATCTTTTCTTGGTGAGAATGCAGTGCCCCCTTCAGTTTTTTTTAATTAAAAAAACTTACATGATAGTCAACAGACGTTTCAAATTAGAAGAACCAATAAATAGCTTTTGACAAGTGGTGGGGAGAAGACAAGAATCAGGTGAGGTGTTTGATTCACACCTCATCGTGTAAGAGAATGAAAAAGTTACCAAAATGATGGGCATGCCCTTTTTGGACGAATCGGTCATGGGAGAAGGACACTTGGCATGAACAAAAGAGCACCTGTATGCTAATGTTGACCCTGGTTAGAAAAATGAGAAGTTGCCCACCACTTATAATCCTTCACCAATTAAATGCAATTACCATGGATTCTATTAATATGTTATCTATGCGAGGGATATTCATGCGTAAATTGGTGTTTCAATGGCAATCTTAAACAATGCGAAGGAAACTATATATGTGTGAATCGGGTCAAAAAAGTGTCGGAGAATCCAATGTAAAGTGAGGGACTACATGTAAATAAAACTAAAGATTCGCTAATGTGCATGATGATGTGCACGATGACAACACAAAAGGGGTTGCTAGAGCCAATGAGTAAAATGAAAATCATGCTAGTTTGTTCATGATACTCAATGGGGCAGTCAAAAAAAGATTGTATAGTGGTGCATTTTCGTGACATATGCGATACTCATGAGCATCGTACGGTAAAATGCCCTATTTTAAAGCTTACCGAGCCATGACTGTGATATTTGGCTGTGGTGGGGATAAGTTTTTATTACTATTATCTTTTTTACAAAATCTCCCGTCTGATCTTAAAGGTCCTAGAATTGGTTTTCCTAAGTGTTCGTCTATTGTCATGTCTGTTTTGAGTAGCTACCTACCAACGACAAATGTGGATGCGGACGTGAGCGGACATTTTTGCATTTAGAACCTTGCATTTTATCAACATCGACCCAAAATCAATCTGATGTTGACCTCTCTGTCTTCCCCATCCATCAATTCCGAGAACTCCTCAAGTGTTAGTCGATTGGGTCTTTTTTTTGACAGAAAGTTGATCGGGTCTAACTGTACTATAAACTCCCCTTCCCCCTCTCTGCAAAAAAAACCTCCCCCTCCCCACCCCATGTCTCTTTTCTGTGGTACTGTCTGTGGATTGTGTTTGGCCCAGGTTTGTTTGGGCTTCGCCCCGCCCTGTGGACTTTATGTGGGCTTGAGCAATGACATGTATGTGTCCTAGTGTATCTATGTGTTCCTGATCTAGCAATAAATAGATGTAGAAGCAGCGCATGTTATTCCTTCACAAGAAAGAAGCAAGATAGCCCAAGTACTCCAGCTGTCCCATGATATAGAGCGTATAAGATTTTTTATGGTCAATTTTTTGTAAATTTTGGCCAATTTTACAGAAAAAATTATTAACACCTATAATACCAAATATATATCATTATATTCATCATGCAATATATTTTTATATGGTATACATTTGATTTGTAGATTTTTTTTCTATTAACATGGTCAAATTTTGTGAAATTTGACTCTTTAGAAGGCCAATGTGCACTATATTATGGGAAGGGAGTATACTGCTGTGTCACTACCATTGGACATAAAACTTGAACAAGAACCATGAAATGTTGTTTAGGTCATTTGTCTTACGTAAGGCATAAATAACCGATGAATTTGAATTGTATTTTGTCCCAGAACCTAGAAAAGGCATGTATGATTTGTGTGGCCAATTGTGCGTGGTAGATTCTTGGATCTGTTGAATATAAAATGTCATGGGAGATTCTTTGATTTATTGAACAAAAATGTGCATGTTAGGGGGGGAATTCATATACTGCTTTTTTTCAAAATTCCACTCTAACCATCGTAATAAGCATGAAAGAAAGGAGGACAAAAACTAGATTCACAAAGTTGAAGCGACTTGCATTCTTCCTCACTCTCTCAATGTCAGATCCTTTTTGACTGCTAAGTAAGGATGCCAAGTGGCCACGGGGAAAATCCTATAGGGTAGTGCTTGCCCAAACCATCCATGTTCTTGTCTGGTTTACCCATCCAAATTGGAACCCACACATGCAAACAAACAACTATAGCAATATCAAAAAATCAGCAGTATTTGGCACAACATTTTCCATCATGAATTCAACATTGGCACACACTCAAACACATTAACAACATCATTAGGTTTTGGGGATTTTCAACAGTTTTCTTCATGGTGTCGTGGTTGGAAGTGGGTTGACTGAGAAATTAGGGGATGAAGGCGAGATTAAGATAGAGTTTCGGGGTTTGGGGACCCTACATGATGGATGCTACCTGTTTTAGTGGGTGTCGGGCTTGGGTCATAGTTTGTCAACTCAGTCCATGTGGAATATCATGTGTTTATGATTCTTTTTTTAAATAGCTTTGTGTGAAGTAAAATTGACCCATTGTCATCCCCAAGTGGGGTAAAAACTCATGAACCACGCGTTTTGGGTTGGTCAATCCACAAAAGAGAAAAATAACATAAATTCACAAGAAAAACTCATTGCCAATGAACTCATATAGCCCAAACGGAAATATGTAACAATTAGCCCATTAGGTCCCCTATAAAAGTTTAGATAAACATGGATGCGCATTGATCAATTAAACCCATCTAAGAGTGTCTAAAATGATGCTATTTTAGAAGTGTTACATAGGATAAATGTTGAGGTAGAGGAGAGAAAAACCAGAAGAAAAGACTTGTCTACTTTTAATTGGAGATGATATCTTATCATACCTCTCACCGCATATTTAGAATATCTAGTTACTAGAGATAAAGGATAAGACATGATCCATCGTACATCATATTTTATTGCTTTCTCTTGATTACGTGGCAAGCTTAAGATAATGGTGCTAGCAATTAGGAGTGCGTGGGGACGCATGGGCCGTTGCGGTGTGGCCGTTGGTTAGCGCGCAGGGCGAAGGCGAGCAAGCAAAGTGAGAGTGTGCACAACCATTTTTTCTTCTAAAATGCAAATATTGGCTGGACGTAGAGATTTTGAGTCCGAGCTCTGATGAGCTTGGGTGAACAGTAAAATTAAAAAGTCTTCAAAAAAAATTGATTTTTTTTGACAAACATTAACAAAAGTTTGAACTTAAGGCTTTACAAGAATGTGATTTGATGACAAATTTTTACAAGCACTTAAAACTTTTATCAAAAAACCAGAATTTTATTCTATCTTATTGTTCATCGAACTCATTTAAGCTTGAGAGCAGAAGGACACTTTCAATATCAGCCTTCCTTGTTTACTGTCGGTTTTTCCATTACCATGCAGGTATGCTGCATAGTGCGTGCAAAGTGTGATGCGCGTGCTACGCACGTGTGCTGGACGGAAAAGTATACATGTTGAGTTGCACAAGCTACTGAGTGGCACATCACACATGTGTTGCGTGAGCCGTGATGGCATCTTTAACGTCGATCCTCAAACCATTCGTATTTGTTTGGACCGCACTGTTCGAACCATAAAAACCATCTAGCACGGTCATGTATCGGTCCACGGCAAGATTCAGACGTACTTTTTTCCGCAAACCGGAGACAAATGTGGGTGGCTTTTGTTGGGAACGTAGCATGCAATTTCAAAAAAATTCCTACACTCACGCAAGATCTATCTAGAAGATGCATAGCAACGAGAGGGAGAGAGTGTGTTCACGTACCCTCGTAGACCGAAAGCGGAAGCGTTTGACAACGCGGTTAATGTAGTCGAACTTCTTCTCGTTCCGACCGATCAAGCACCGAATGCACGGCACCTCCGAGTTCTGCACATGTTCAGCTTGATGACGTCTCTCAAACTCTTGATCTAGCAAAGTGTCGAGGGAGAGTTTCATCAGCACGACGGCGTGGTGACGGTGATGATGAAGTGATCTGCGTAGGGCTTCGCCTAAGCACTACGTGAGTATGACCGGAGGCGTAAACAATGAGGGGGGCGCCGCACATGGCTAGGAACCAATGTTATGTGTTCTAGCGGTGCCCCTCCCCACATATATATATAGGTGGGAGAGGGAGAGGGGCAGCAAGGGGCACCCCAAGAAGGAGTAATCCTACTTGGGCGCCTCCCACAAGTCGGCCTCCCCCTTCCATAAGTGTTGGAGGGGGAAGGAAAGAGAGGGGGGAGAGAAGGGAAGGGGGAGGCCGAATCCTTCCCTTTCCTTTCTCCCTTCCTCTCCTCCTATTCGGCCTATATGGGGCGCACCAGCCCACTAGGGGATGGTCTATCCCGCCCTTGGTCCAATAAGGCCCATATATTTGCCGGGGGGAGGGGGTGCCCGGAACCCCTTCCGGTGACCCGATACGTACCCGGTACCTTCGGAACACTTTTCGGTGTCCGAATACTATCGTCCTATATATGAATCTTTACCTCTCGATCATTTAGAGACTCCTCGTCATTTCCGTGATCTCATCCGGGACTTCGAACAACATTCAGTCACCAAATCACATAACTCATATAACACAAAATCGTCATAGAATGTTAAGCATGCGGACTCTACGGGTTCGAGAACTATGTAGACATGACCGAGACACCTCTCCGATCAATAACCAACAGCGGAACCTGGATAATCACATTGGTTCCCACATATTCTACGAAGATCTTTATCGGTCGTACCGTAATGACAACATACGTTATTCCCGTTGTCATCGGTAAGTTACTTGCTCGAGATTCGATCGTCGGTATCTTCATACCTAGTTCAATCTCGTTACAGGCAAGTATCTTTACTCATTCCGTAATGCATCAACTAACTCATTAGTCACATTGCTTGCAAGGCTTATCATGATGTGCATTACCGAGAGGACCCAGAGATACCTCTCCGATACCCGGAGTGACAAATTGATACGTCTCCAACGTATCTATAATTTATGAAGTTTCCATGCTGTTATATTATCATTCTTGGATGTTTTACAATCATTTTATGGCAACTTTATATCATTTTCTGGGACTAACCTATTGACCCAGTGCCCACTGCCAGTTGCTGTTTTTTTGCTTGTTTTTTACATCGCAGGAAATCAATATCAAACGGAGTCCAAACACCGCAAAACTTTTTGTGGATTTTTTATGGACCAGAAGACTCCCGATGTGCTAGAGCAGCACCTGGGGTGCCCCGAGAGGGGCACAACACACCAGGGCATGTCTGGGGCCCCAGGCGTGCCCAGGTGGGTTGTGCCCACCTTGGTGGCCTCCCGCACCCCCTCTTTACCCTATAAATTCACAAATATTCCAAAAACCCTCGGGGTTAACCTAGATCAGAAGTTCCGCTACCGCAAGGTTCTGTAGCCACCGAAAACCAATCTAGACCCTTTCTGGCACCCTGCCGAAGGGGGGAATCATCTCCGGTGGCCATCTTCATCATCCCAGCGGCCACCACGATGAGGAGGGAGTAGTCCACCCTCGGGGCTAAGGGTTTGTACCAGTAGCTATGTGTTTAATCTCTCTCTCTCTCTCTCTCTCTCGTGTTCTTGAGATGTCACAATTTTGATGTATCGCGGGCTTTTTTTTAATATAGTCGGATCATAGGGTGTTTTCCCCTCTCCATCTTGTTGTGATGAATTGAGTTTTTCCCTTTGAGATTTCGTTGTTATCAGATTGAATACTTTTATGGATTTGAGAACACTTGATATATGTCTTGCAATTGAATACTCATGGCGACAATGGGGTATTGTATTGATTCACTTGATATATGTTTTGGCAGTCAGCTCGGATTCCCGAGGTGACATTGGGGTAATCTATGCATAGGGGTTGATGCACGATCTTGTCTTTGTTTCTCCGGTAGAAATCTTGGGGCACTCTTTGAAGTTCTTTGTGTTGGATTGAATATTATGAATCTGAATTTGCTTTGGTGTTATTTTAGTATGAACTCTTGGTTAGATCGATCGGAAAGAATAGCTTCGTGTTATTTTAGTACGAACTCTATGATAGATTGATCGGAAAGAATAGCTTTGAGGTGGTTTCGTACCCTACAGACAATTCCGTCTTATGTTCTCCGCTAGATTGGAACTTTGGAGTGATTCTTCATTGCACGCTGAGGAGTGGTTATATGATCCAATTATATTAGCACTGTTGAGAGATTGCACTAGCGAAAGTACGAACCCTATGCCTCATTTTCAAGCATTGCAATACCGTTTTTGTGCCCATTTACTATTTGCTACCTTGCTATTTTTATTTATTCAGATTATAGAAATATATTTCTATCATCAATATTACACATTTATCACCATATCTTCACCGAACTAGTGCACCTATACAATTTGCCATTGTATTAGGTGTGTTGGGGACACAAGAGATTTCTTGTATTTGGTTGCAGGATTGTTTGAGAGAGACCATCTTCATCCTACGCCTCCCACGGATTGATAAACCTTAGGTCATCCACTTGAGGAAAAATTGCTACTGTCCTACAAAACTCTGCGCTTGGAGGCCCAACACGAGTCTACAAGAATAAAGTTGCATAGTAGACATCACAAATCCTAATCTCGATCTATGCCAATCCAACAAACACCTTCGGAGATACCTGTAGAGCATCTTTATAATCACCCAGTTATGTTGTGACGTTTGATAGCACACAAGGTATTCCTCCGGTATTCGGGAGTTGCATAATCTCATAGTCAAAGGAATATGTATTTGACATGAAGAAGGCAATAGCAATAAAACTGAATGATCAACATGCTAAGCTAACGGATGGGTCTTGTCCATCACATCATTCTCCTAATGATGTGATCCCGTTATCAAATGACAACTCATTGATACGTCCATTTTGCATCATGCTTTTATATCGATATTTATTGCATTATGGGCTGTTATTACACATTATGTCACAATACTTATGCCTATTCTCTCTTATTTTACAAGGTTTACATAAAGAGGGAGAATGCCGGCAGCTGGGATTCTGGGCTGGAAAAGGAGCAAATATTAGAGACCTATTCTGCACAACTCCAAAAGTTCTGAAACTTCACGGAAGATGTTTTCCAATTATATAAAAAATACTGAGAGCAAGAACTTCACCAGGGGGGCCACACCCTGCCCACGAGGGTGGGGGCGCGCCCTACACCTGGGCGCGCCCCCTACCTCGTGGGCCCCCTGGTGGCCCTCCGGTGGCCATCTTCTGCTATATGGAGTCTCTCGATGGGAAAAAATCATAAGCCATCTTCTCGGACGAAACTCCGCCGCCACGAGGTGGAACCTTGGCGGAACCAATCTAGGGCTCTGGCGAAGCTGTTCTGCTGAGGGAAACTTCCCTCCCGGAGGGGGAAATCATCGCCATCGTCATCACCAACTCTCCTCTCATCGGGAGAGGGCAATCTCCATCAACATCTTCATCAGCACCATCTCATCTCAAAACCCTAGTTCATCTCTTGTATCCAATTCTTGTCTCCAAGTCCGGGATTGGTGCTAGTAGGTTGCTAGTAGTGTTAATTACTCCTTGTAGTTGATGCTAGTTGGTTTAATTGGTGGAAGATCATATGTTTAGATCCTATATGCATATTAATACCCCTCTGATTATGAACATGTTTATGCTTTGTGAGTAGTTACGTTTGTTCCTGAGGACATGGGAGAAGTCTTGCTATTAGTAGTCATGTGAATTTGGTATTCGTTTGATATTTTGATGAGATGTATGTTGTCTCTCCTCTAGTGGTGTTATGTGAACGTCGACTACATGACACTTCACCATTATTTGGGCCTAGAGGAAGGCATTGGGAAGTAATAAGTAGATGATGGGTTGCTAGAGTGACAGAAGCTTAAACCCTAGTTTATGCGTTGCTTCGTAAGGGGCTGATTTGGATCCATATGTTTCATGCTATGGTTAGGTTTACCTTAATACTTTTGTTGTAGTTGCGGATGCTTGCAATAGAGGTTAATCATAAGTGGGATGCTTGTCCAAGTAAGGGCAGTACCCAAGCACCGGTCCACCCACATACCAAATTATCAAAGTACCGAACGCGAATCATATGAACGTGATGAAAACTAGCTTGACGATATTCCCATGTGTCCTCGGGAGCGCTTTACATCTTATAAGAGTTTGTCCAGGATTGTCCTTTGCTACAAAAAGGATTGGGCCACATTGCTGCACCTTATTTACTTTTGTTACTTGTTGCTCGTTACAAATTATATTATCACAAAACTATCTGTTACCACTTATTTCAGTACTTGTAGAGAATACCTTGCTGGAAACCGCTTATCATTTCCTTCTGCTCCTCATTGGGTTCGACACTCTTACTTATCGAAAGGACTACGATAGATCCCCTATACTTGTGGGTCATCAAGACTCTTTTCTGGCGCCGTTGCCGGGGAGTGAAGCGCCTTTGGTAGGTGGAATTTGGTAAGGAAAAATTTATATAGTGTGCTGAAATTTACTGTCACTTGTTATCATGGAAAGTAATCCTCTGAGGGGCTTGTTCAGGGTATCTTCACCCCGACCACTAGAGCAAAGAGTTGCTCCTCAACCTACTGAAAATGAAAATGAAAATGCTTGCTTTGAAGTTCCTTCGGGTATGATAGAAAAACTGCTAGCTAATACTTTTTTAGGAGATGGAACAAAACATCCTGATGAACATTTGATATATGTGGATGAAGTTTGTGGATTATTTAAGCTTGCAGGTGTACCTGGAGATGTTGTTAAGAAGAAGGTCTTCCCTTTATCTTTGAGGGGAGATGCATCGACATGGTATAGGCTATGTGATGATATGAGGTCTTGGAATTACACAAGATTGAAATTGGAATTTCATCAGAAGTTTTATCCTATGCATCTTGTTCATCGTGATCGGAATTATATATATAATTTTTGGCCCCACGAAGGAGAAAGCATCGCTCAAGCTTGGGGGAGGCTTAAATCAATGTTATATTCATGCCCCAATCATGAGCTCTCAAGAGAAATAATTATTCAAAATTTATATGCTCGGCTTTCTAATAACAATCGCACCATGCTCGATACTTCTTGTGCTGGCTCTTTTATGATGAAGACTATTGAATTCAAATGGGATTTATTGGAAAGAATTAAACGCAACTCTGAAGATTGGGACCTCGACAATGGTAAGGAGTCAGGTATGACACCTAGTTTTGATTGTGTTAAATCTTTTATGGATACCGATATTTTTCGTAAATTTAGCACTAAATATGGACTTGACTCTGAGATAGTAGCTTCTTTCTGTGAATCTTTTGTTGCTTATGTTGATCTCCCCAAGGAGAAGTGGTTTAAATACCATCCTCCCATAGAAGTAAAAGTAGCTGCACCTATTAAAGTTGAAGAAAAGACTATCACTTATAATGATCCTATTGTTCCTACTTCTTATGTTGAGAAACCACCTTTCTCTGTTAGGATAAAGGATAATGCTAAAGCTTCAACTGTAGTTTGTAAAAGCAATATTAAAACATATACACCTCCTGAGCAAGTTAAAGTTGAACCTAATATTGCTATTGTTAAAGATCTCTTGTCTGATAATATAGATGGGCATGTTATTTATTTCTGTGATGAAACTGCTAGAATTGCTAAACCCCGTGATAAAGATAAACCTAGACATGTGGTAGGCATGCCTGTTATTTCTGTTAAAATAGGAGATCATTGTTATCATGGCTTATGTGATATGGGTGCTAGTGCTAGTGCAATACCTTATTCTTTATACCAAGAAGTTATGCATGATATTGCACCTACTGAGATGGTAGATATTGATGTCACAATTAAACTTGCCAATGGAGATACTATTTCACCGATGGGAATTGTTAGAGATGTTGAAGTCTTGTGTGGGAAAACTAAATATCCTGCTGATTTTCTTGTTCTTGGTTCCCCACAAGATAGCTTTTGTCCCATTATATTTGGTAGGCCCTTCTTAAATACTGTTAATGCTACCATAGATTGCAAAAGAGATGTTGTTACTATCGGTTTAGAAGAATTACCTAGTAAGGATGAAATTATTGGTCTTGCTTCTATTGCCGTACCTCCTAGTGATCCTTTAGAACAATATTGGTTAGACCATGAAAATGATATGTTTATGAATGAAAGAAGGGAATTAGATGAAGTATTCTTTAAACAGGAGCCTGTTCTGAAAAACAATTTACCTGTTGAAATCCTAGGGGATCCTCCTCCACCCAAGGGTGATCCCGTGTTTGACCTTAAACCGTTACCTGATACTCTTAAATACGCTTATCTTGATGAGAAAAAGATATATCCTGTTATTATTAGTGCTAACCTTTCAAAGCATGAGGAAGAGATATTATTGAAAACTCTGAAGAAGCACCGCGCTGCTATTGGGTACACTCTTGATGATCTTAAGGGCATTAGTCCCACTCTATGTCAACATAAAATTAATTTGGAAGAAGATGCTAAACCAGTTCATGATCATCAACGCCGGCTGAATCCTAAAATGAAAGAAGTGGTAAGAAAGGAGATACTAAAGCTCCTTGAGGCAGGTATAATTTATCCCGTTGCTGATAGTCAGTGGGTAAGCCCTGTCCATTGTGTCCCTAAGAAGGGAGGTATTACTGTTGTTCCTAATGATAAAGATGAATTGATTCCTCAAAGAATTATTACAGGTTATAGGATGATAATTGATTTCCGCAAATTAAATAAGGCTACTAAAAAGGATCATTACCACTTACCTTTTATCGATCAAATGCTAGAAAAATTGTCCAAACATACACATTTTTGATTTCTAGATGGTTATTCTGGTTTCTCTCAAATACCTGTGTCAGCCAAAGATCAATCAAAGACTAATTTTACATGCCCTTTTGGTAGTTTTGCTTATAGACGTATGCCTTTTGGTTTATGTAATGCACCTGCTACCTTTCAAAGATGCATGATGGCTATATTCTCTGACTTTTGTGAAAAGATTTGTGAGGTTTTCATGGATGACTTTTCTGTCCATGGATCTTCTTTTGATGATTGCTTGAGCAACCTTGATCGAGTTTTACAGAGATGTGAAGAAACTAATCTTATCTTGAATTGGGAAAAGTGCCACTTTATGGTTAATGAAGGTATTGTCTTGGGGCATAAAGTTTCTGAAAGAGGTATTGAAGTTGATAAAGCCAAGGTTGATGCTATTGAAAAGATGCCATATCCCAATGACATCAAAGGTATAAGAAGTTTCCTTGGTCATGCCGGTTTTTATAGGAGGTTCATTAAGGACTTCTCGAAAATCTATCGGCCTCTGACTAATTTATTACAAAAAGGTATACCATTTGTCTTTGATGATGATTGTGTAGAAGCATTTGAAATACTTAAGAAAGCATTGATCTCTACACCTATTGTTCAGCCACCTGATTGGAATTTACCCTTTGAAATAATGTGTGATGCTAGTGATTATGCTGTAGGTGCTATTCTAGGACAAAGAGTTGATAAGAAACTAAATGTTATTCAATATGCTAGTAAAACTCTAGACAATGCTCAAAGAAATTATGCTACTATTGAAAAAGAATTCTTAGCAGTTGCATTTGCTTGTGATAAGTTTAGACCTTATATTGTTGATTCTAAAGTACCTATTCACACTGATCATGCTGCTATTAAATATCTTATGGAAAAGAAAGATGCTAAACCTAGACTTATTAGATGGGTTCTCTTGCTACAAGAATTTGATTTGCATATTGTTGATAGAAAGGGAGCCGAGAACCCCGTTGCAAACAACTTGTCTAGGTTAGAAAATGTGCTTGATGACTCACTACCTATTGATGATAGCTTTCCGGATGAGCAACTAAATGTCATAAATGCTTCTCATACTGCTCCATGGTATGATGATTATGCTAATTACATTGTTGCTAAGTTTATACCACCTAGTTTCACATACCAGCAAAAGAAAAAGTTCTTCTATGATTTGAGGCATTACTTTTGGGATGACCCACATCTTTATAAAGAAGGAGTAGATGGTGTTATTAGACGTTGTGTACCTGAGCATGGACAGGAACAGATCCTACGTAAGTGTCACTCCAAAGCTTATGGAGGGCACCATGCTGGAGATAGAACTGCACATAAGGTACTCCAATCTGGTTTTTATTGGCCTACTCTCTTCAAGGATGCCTGTAAGTTTGTCTTATCTTGTGATGAATGTCAAAGAATTGGTAATATTAGTAGATGTCAAGAAATGCCTATGAATTATTCACTTGTCATTGAACCATTTGATGTTTGGGGCTTTGACTATATGGGACCCTTTCCTTCCTCTAATGGATATACACATATTTTAGTTGCTGTTGATTACGTTACTAAGTGGGTAGAAGCTATTCCAACTAGTAGTGCTGAACATAACACTTCTATTAAAATGCTTAAAGAAGTTATTTTTCCAAGATTTGGAGTCCCTAGATATTTAATGAGTGATGGTGGTTCACATTTTATTCATGGTGCTTTCCGTAAAATGCTTGCTAAATATGATGTTAATCATAGAATTGCATCTCCTTATCACCCTCAGTCTAGTGGTCAAGTAGAATTGAGTAATAGAGAACTCAAATTAATTTTGCAAAAGACTGTTAATAGGTCTAGAAAGAATTGGTCCAAGAAACTTTATGATGCATTATGGGCCTATAGAACTGCATATAAAAATCCTATGGGTATGTCTCCGTATAAAATGGTCTATGGAAAAGCATGTCACTTACCTCTCGAACTAGAACACAAGGCTTATTGGGCTATTAAAGAACTTAATTATGATTTTAAACTTGCCGATGAGAAGAGGTTATTTGATATTAGCTCACTTGATGAATGGAGAACCCAAGCCTACGAAAATGCCAAGTTGTTTAAAGAAAAAGTTAAAAGATGGCATGACAAAAGGATACAAAAGCGTGAGTTTAATATAGGTGATTATGTATTGCTATACAACTCTCGTTTAAGATTTTTTGCAGGAAAACTTCTCTCTAAATGGGAAGGTCCTTACGTTATCGAGGAGGTCTACCGTTCCGGTGCCATAAAAATCAACAACTTCGAAGGCACAAATCCGAAGGTGGTGAACGATCAAAGAATCAAACACTATATCTCAGGTAATCCCATAAATGTTGAAACCAATGTTATTGAAACCGTAACCTCAGAGGAATACATAAGGGACACTTTCCGGAACGTTACAGACTCCGAAAAGGAATAGGTATGTGGTACGGTAAGTAAATCGACTCCAAAACAGTTTTTAAGGCAATATTTCTCTGTTCTGGAATATTTAGAAAAATAGAAAAATAAGCAGCAGTCCGGGAAGGACACGAGGGCTCCACGAGGGTGGAGGGCGCGCCCTACCCTACTGGGCACGCGCCCTACCTCGTGGGCACCTCGTGTGCTCTCCGGACTCCGTTTTCATACACGACACATATTTTGGTCGGTAAAAATTCATTATATAATCTCCCAGGGGTTTTGACTCCCGTATCATGCAAATATCTCTTGTCTTTGTTTTGAGCTGTCCTGCTGCAGACAGAGCAACATGTCATCCCAGGATTCGGAAGGAGAAAGCTACGTGGCTGATTACCTTGCAGATCCTAAGGTTTATGGGGATGTGGAGCATTGCGGTTGGACTATGGAAGAAGAAGAGGACTATGAACCCAATGGAAAGGAGGAGACGAGCTCAGATGAAGATGTAGTCCCACTACCTCAACCTGGGGACATGCATGTGGAGTTCAAAAAGTCAAGCCTCCCAGATAGGGTAAAGAGACCTAAGATCGAGTTTATCCCTTTTCGCCTCTTGCAGGAGAACAAACAGGAACTATGCAAAAAGATACTGAGGTTGGAGCAGGAGATCGAGGACCTACGGGACCAAAATTCTGCCCTCAAGCGCAAATTAAGGAAGAAGCCTACGCCATCAACAAAATCACCACCGTCTCCACCAACAAAGAAGAATTGAGTATCTGGTATGGGCACTCCACTTGGCAACTACCAAGCTTGGGGGAGTGCCCCGGTATCGTATCACCATCACTTTATCTTTACCGGTTTTCTTAGTTCGATCCTATTGGTAATATCTTGATCTAGTAGAATAAAAGTTCTTAGTATGATCTAGTCGTGAGTTTTGCTTTATTATCCTTCTATGTAATCGAGTCCGTAAGCTATATAATAAAGATTAGTGTTGAGTCAAGGGCTTGATTATTTTGCCATGACCCTAAGTGAATAAAAGAAAAGAGAAAGAAATAAAAAGAAACAACGAGATCATGTGAGTCTTATGGAGATTAATGAGCTCACATAGAAAGAGTATGATGAATAAAAGTTGTTGAGGGTTGACAAACATAGTTTTGGTCATCGTTGCAATTAATAGGAAGTAATAAAGAAAGAGAGGTCTTCACATATAAATATACTATCTTGGACATCTTTTATGATTGTGAGCACTCATTAAAATATGACATGCTAAAGAGTTGACATTGGACAAGAAAGACAACATAATGGGTTATGTTTTCTTACATCTGAGATGAACTATATTGTCTTGGATCTTCCAACATGATGAGCTTGCCTTTCCCCCTCATGCTAGCCAAATTCATTCCACCAAGTAGATATACTACTTGTGCTTCCAAACACCCTCAAACCAGTCTTGCCATAAGAGTCCACCATATCTACCTATGGATTGAGTAAGATCCACGAAGTAAGTTGTCATCGGTGCAAGCAATAAAAATTGCTCTCTAAATATGTATGATTGATTGGTCTGGAGGAAATAAGCTTTATACGATCGTGTGATATGGAAGTAATAAAAGTGACAGACTGCATAATAAAGGTCCATATCACAAGGGGCAATATAAAGTGACGTTCTTTTGCATTAAGATTTTGTGCATCCAACCATAAAAGCGCATGACAACCTCTGCTTCCCTCTGCGAAGGGCCTATCTCTTACTTTTATCTCCTACATTGCATAAGAGTCATGGTGATTTTCACCCTTCCTTTTTACACTTTATCCTTTGGCAAGCACAATATGTTGGAAAGATCTTGGTATATATGGCTAATTGGATGTGAGTTTTCATGAACTATTACTGTTGACATTACCCTTGAGGTAAAACATTGGGAGGCAAAACTATAAGCCCCTATGTCGGTGTCAAAACCGGTGGATCTCGGGTAGGGGGTCCCGAACTATGCGTCTAAGGTGGATGGTAACAGGAGGCAGGGGACACGATGTTTTACCCAGGTTCGGGCCCTCTTGATGGAGGTAAAACCCTACGTCCTGCTTGATTATTCTTGATAATATGAGTAGTACAAGAGTTGATCTACCACGAGATCGGAGAGGCTAAACCCTAGAAGCTAGCCTATGGTATGATTGTATGTTTTCCTACGGACTAAAACCCTCCGGTTTATATAGACATCGGAGGGGGCTAGGGTTACACAAGGTCGGTTACAAAGGAGGAGATACACATATCCGTATTGCCTAGCTTGCCTTCCACGCCAAGTAGAGTACCATCCGGACACGGGACGAAGTCTTCAATCTTGTATCTTCATGGTCCAACAGTCCGGCCAAAGGATATAATCCGGATGTCCAGATACCCCCTAATCCAGGACTCCCTCAGTAGCCCCCGAACCAGGCTTCAATGATGATGAGTCCGACACGCAGTGTTGTCTTCGGCATTGCAAGGCGGGTTCTTCTCCAAATTTCGAACACTTGTTAAGCAGTGTCCGGACCCATAAATGTTGAACCTCTTGGCTTCTGCGCCCAATAAGGGCTATCTCCCACATGTCAAATGAATGCGAGGCGCCAGGGCATTTTTACACTCGCCCCCCCTAGCCAGATAAACAAATTGTCTATTAAAGGGATGGGGATTCTTAGATCCAATCCATACCATCCTCCCCCAGCGAGAATCCATCGGAGCGTGCTTCGGAAAGATCCAATCTAGCATGGCCGACCTCCGCAGCTCCTCCTCTCGCCCCCGTAGCCCTAAGCCCGGTGATTGGGAGAGGTGTTCAGTCCCACACAGTCGATTAGTCGAACTGCAGACTAAGGGATTTCTCCCTCCGGCGTATATGGTGCCCGTCCGAGCCGGGCTCACCACCTACAATGGCGGGGAGCAAGCGGAGAGCTTCCCCAGCCCCTCTACGGGGGAGCGGGTGTGCCTTGTCCCTTATTCATTGAGGGGACTCAGATTTCCGATTCATCCATTCCTCCGTGGGCTCTTGGAGTTTTACGGCCTCCAACTGCATAATTTCACCCCTGCTTCCATTTTACACATCGCCGGCTATGTTGCCCTCTGCGAGTTATTCCTGGGCTGCGAGGCTCATTTCGAGCTATGGAAAAGGTTATTTTGCCTCGTCCCTCGCACACAGAAGGGGTCACTTTATCAAGTGGGCGGAGCCGAAATATGGCACATCGCCGAAACCAGATACCTTTCCGGTACTCCGAAGAAGACGTCCGAAGACTGGCCTTCGGAATGGTTTTATATGGAGGACGTCCCCCTTCCGGACCCTGTTCGGCGGGGTCTTCCTGAGTTCAGCAATGCTCCTCTGAAGAAACGCCGAAGTTGGCGCCCACGGAGCCCCCAGGAGGAAGACAACGGAGAAGTCCTTTACCTGATGAACCGGATTAAAGCACTGGCTCAATCAGGATTGACATTAATCTAGGTTATGTCAATATGCATAATGCGGGGAGTGCAACCACTTCAATATCGAGGGCACCCCTTGTGGTGTTTTAACGGGGAAGATGACGCCACCCGTTGCGGGCGTAAGGGTCCGGACAACGCCGCTGCTTTAGCAAAAATTCTGTCCGAATTGTTCAAGGGAGAGGAAGAGGAGTTCATCCGCATCAAGCCACGGGATGGATTCTCCATGTACAACCCTCCAAGCTGGGTGAGTTATATCTCCTTACTCCCATTCTTCCCGCATTCTTTGTCGTAGGTACTCACCTTGCCATTTTGCGGCAGGAACTGCGAAGAGCCATAAGGGAGGTCAGCAGCCCATCTCCACAACCAGAGGACCCTGACCGGGCCCTCGGTCCCAGACTCGAAGAAGATCCGGACATATTCGTGGAGCTGATAGACCGACAGTTCTATCAATTAAGCTGTGATGACGCCATGGTGGCCATTACGGCCGACTATCCCGGACTGCTTCCTGCGTCGCACATAAGAAAAACCAAAAATCCCAACTCCAAAAACTAGGATCCCCTTTTAGACACTTCACCTACCATATACATATGGTGTTTTTATAGGGAAGGCATTCGGGACGCCATGCCAAACCCGCAGCAACTCGCCAACAAGTGGCGCCGAGGCCGGGTAGGCCAAAAAGGAAGGCGGTCAGGACGGAGACGCCGGCGCAGAGGTATGACAGAAACCCAGCTCCGTGGTTGTCGTCTTTCTTGAAATGTAATGACATCCATGTTTCTTTAACAGAAAAAACGCTCGCCGGAATATGTCCGGTGAGGCTGCCGATCACGCTTCCACCAGTCGGGCTCCAGGACCGGACATAGAGGCGGAAGCCGACATGGGGCAGACGCCGGATACTCCCCCTATAGAGGATGCGGATAGGCTATCCGCTACAAATTCAGAAGTGTAGAGCACCATGAATCATAGGCGTCGCCGGGCCGTACTCCGCGATGCTTGCTTCTCACCAGAGGCATTTGACGCCTTCAATTCTGGAGAGGCGTACCTCTGTGCTGATCAAAATGGTCTAGCCAGAGCCACGGACCAGTATGTAAAGGATGTACGGGTAAGTAAATCTGACGATTATATGTATCAGTAGCCCCTGAGACTTGAAACAGTTAGCAGAACTGATTTAAGGATCATCTTATTGTGCAGATTCTTACAAAGAAGAATAGTCGACTGTCACATGAGCTGGAGGAATGCAAGACCCAACTTCGGGCTGCTATTGCCGCATTGAAGGAACCGAAAAAGTCCCCAGCCGGTAACATTTCTTTCAAAGAATGATAGGTACCATATAGCATGCGGCATGGCTGCAGATCTAACAATAGATGTTTGCAGATGAATCCGGAGAGAATCCAGAGGAGCAGCATGCCGTACGACAGCTAAAGGCTGGCGAACGCGTGCTGACTGAGGTCAGGCGGGAGAAAAACAATCTCCAAGATGCCAATACCAAGCTGAGCGTGGAACTGAAAGATGTTCAAGCCCAGCTTGCGGACTCCGAGAAGGAGAATAAGCGGCTTCGACGCGGCATATTCAGTAAGTGCTTGAACGAACCCTTAATAAAGGGGACGACGGAGAAGCCGTCTAACATAGGTATGTCTGCAGGTATGCTGACGGGTCGTCCCGCGGAGGAGATGCCCGGGTCTGTGGGTGATCTTCTATCCGAGCTCTCACAACGGCACAAACAAGTCCGGCAGGTGATGCAAGGTATTGCCCAGGCCTTGTGGCCATCCGTCTCCCTGCCAGAAGGCGTTGGAGAGCTTGCGGAGAAGCTCAAGGGAGCACGGCGGCGCTTCCGATTATGGAAGATATCTGCCTGCCGTCAAGGTGCCAGGGAAGCCTGGGCCATGGTGAAGACGCAGTATACCGAGGCTGACCCAAATCACATGGCCGAGGTCGGACCTGTGGGGCCCGACGGGAAAGAGATCCCCGTTAGCTTAGTCTATGGGCAAGTAGAATTAGCCACAAAGTATTCCCAACAGGATTGTAGGCTAGACCGCTTGTTGGATGGTATAGAAGAGTAATTTAGTCAGTCTACATGACTATGTAATTAAAGTGACACGTATAATGCCTTCTAGCCAGATTGTAGATCATTTGTCATGCCGGACCTTTTCACTTCAACCTCGGGACCCGATAGTCCGGAGTGTATCCGAATACCCGCTCAGTTATATAAGAACCGGGGTATGCATGGAGACCAGGCGTAGGGGTCATTAGTGCTTGAATAGACAAGTGCCCAACTAGTTATGTTATATTACATGGGTAGTAAGAAACATCTTCCAGGGAGAATAGTTCTGTTAAGGGTTCCTTTCCCTGGGTACGCATGCCCTAAAGTGCATGCCCGGGCTACGAGAGGAAACGCAGGAAAAACATATGGGGGCACATATGGAAAATAAATAAAAATCATCTTTTGTTCACCGACCGAATATTCCCTTAAGAACGCTAGCTTTCGGCTTCACCCAGTCTGAGGTACACATCCGGCTGACCCGACAGTAACAATCTCAGAGGTGCTCCCCTTATGCCCTAGCTGAATTAACGGGAACGTAGGGCATAAATACAAGAGCCAGGCAACCCAGCTTGGCCAAAACTAAGTCATATCGATGCATATAATGGCGAAGAAAAGGTACATGCGGAAGAATAACACATGTGCTGGGCATGAAGCCCAGATAGATAATTAAGCTTCTGTGTAAGAAGCCCCCAGGTATAATGAGCGCGGTTAGCGCATCTATAGTGTGCAAGCGAGGCACAAGTTGGCCCTTGAAGGCCTTGAGAAAGAATAAAAGAAAGAAAGAGAAAAAAGACAGACAATATATATTCAAAAAATGGACAGAGGAAGGAGACAAACATAGAGTCCAACAGTAGGCATAGAATCTTCGGAGCCTGGCTGCGTTCCATGGGTTCGGCTCAAGTCGATTATTTGATGCATCCCACAGACGGTATGCTTCACCGGTCAGAACTTGGTCAATAATGAAGGGACCTTCCCATTTGGGCTCAAGCTTGGACTTTTTCTTCTCCGGCAGGCGTAGAACTAACTCGCTAACATTATAAGTTTTGGCCCGTACTTCTCTGCTTTGGTATCTGCGAGCCTGTTGATGATAAAATGCGGAATGGGCTTTTTCCACGTCGCGCTCCTCCTCCAGGGTGTCCAGACTGTCCTGCCGATCGAGCTCGGCTTCTCTTTCTTCGTACATGCGCACTTGAGGTGAGTCATGAATTATGTCGCAGGGCAGGACCGCCTCTGCGCCGTACACCATAAAGAAGGGTGTATATCCGGTACTACGGTTCGGCATGGTCCGCAGCCCCCAGAGTACGGAGTCGAGCTCCTCTACCCAGTGCGTGTTAGACTCCGTTAAGGACCGCACTAATCTGGGTTTAATGCCGCTCATGATAAGACCATTTGCTCGCTCAACTTGGCCGTTGGTTTGTGGGTGATAGACGGAAGCATAATCGAGCTTGATGCCCATGTTGCTACACCAGAGTTTTACCTCGTCGGCCGTGAAGTTTGTGCCGTTGTCAGTGATGATGCTGTGGGGGACGCCATAACGGTGTACAACCCCGGATATGAAGTCTGTGACCGGTCCGGATTCGGCTGTTTTAACTGGTTTGGCCTCTATCCATTTGGTGAATTTATCCACCATAACCAGTAAGTATTTTTTTCTTGTGGGTTCCCCCCTTAAGGGGTCCGACCATGTCAAGCCCCCAGACCGCGAAGGGCCAGGTAATGGGGATTGTTTGGAGGGCGGTGGGTGGCATATGGCTTTGGTTTGCGAAAAGCTGGCAACCGGCGCAGCATTGGAACAAGTCCTGTGTGTCTGCCCGGGCCGTCGGCTAATAAAAACCTATACGGAAGGCCTTGCTTATAAGGGCCCAGGCTGCGGCATGGTGGCCACCGAGTCCAGTGTGAATTTCTGCCAAAATCTTCCGCCCTTCCTCTTCGGAGATGCACCTTTGAAGGACTCCGGTAGTGCTTTTCTTATATAGCTCTCCCTCGTGGACCCTGTAGGCTTTAGATCGCCGCACTATGCAGCGTGCCTCATTTTGGTCCTCGGGAAGTTCCTGCCTAGTTAGGTAGGCCAGGAATGGTTCTGTCCACGGGGCGATGACGGCCATTATTACGTGGGCTGAAGGTGTTATTTCGGTGGCAGAGCCGCCGATTATGTCAGGGTGTTCGGTATCGGGCGTTTAGGCCGGGTACGGACTATTGTTACCGGTGTCCCCTTCCCATACCACCGATGGCTTAAACAACCTCTCCAAAAAGATGTTGGGGGACCGCGTCGCGTTTTGCGCCGATGCAGGCAAGGATATCCGCCGCCTGATTGTTTTCCCAAGCCACGTGGTGAAATTCGAGCCCCTCAAACTGAGCTGACATCTTTAGGATGGCGTTTCGATAGGCCGCCATCTTCGGATCCTTGGCATCAAAGTCTCCATTTATTTGGGATATTGCGAGGTTTGAATCCCCACGCACCTCCAGGTGTTGAATGCCCATGGAGACTGCCTTCCGAAGACCATGCAATAGAGCTTCGTATTCGGCTGCGTTGTTGGAGTCTGTATATAGCATCTGTAGTACGTACTGAACGGTATCTCCGGTTGGGGACGTCAGGACGACGCCAGCCCCTAGACCAGCCAGCATTTTAGAGCCGTCGAAGTGCATGATCCAATTGGAGTATGCGCCGTACTCTTTAGGGAGTTCGGCTTCCTTCCATTCGGCGACAAAGTCGGCCAATACTTGCGATTTAATGGCTCGCCGAGGTTTGTATGTTATGTCGAACGGGAGGAGCTAATGGCCCATTTGGCAATCCGGCCCGTAGTGTCGTGGTTGTTTATAATATCATTAAGTGGCATTTCCGAGGCTACTGTAATCGAACACTCTTGAAAGTAGTGTCGCAGCTTCCGGGATGCCATGAATACCGCATAGGCTATCTTTTGGTAATGTGGGTACCATGATTTGCATGGCGTTAGGACAGTGGATATGTAGTATACCAGCTTTTAAAGAGGGAATTTATGTCCGTCAGCTTCTCGTTCAACGACGAGCACTGTGCTTACAACTTGATGAGTTGCCGCAATGTACAACAACATTAGTTCGCCGATGTTTGGCGCGGCTAGGATTGGGTTGGTTGCCAGTATGGCTTTTATTTCTTCCAATCCGGCTGTGGCGGCGTCCGTCCACTCAAAGTGTTCGGTGCACCGAAGGAGGCGATAAAGGGGTAATGCCTTTTCTCCTAAGCGGGAGATAAAGCTGCTTAGAGCTGCCACACATCCAGTTAATTTCTGGATTTGCTTGAGGTCTGTTGGGGTAGCCAACTGTGATAAAGCTCGAATTTTGGCCGGATTAGCTTCAATTCCTCTACCGGAGACAATGAAACCCAGGAGCTTTCCGGCTGGCACACTGAAAACGCATTTTTCCGGATTGAGCTTGATATCGTATGTTCGGAGGTTGTCGAATGTGAGCCTCAAGTCGTCTATTAGAGAGTCGACGTGTTTGGTTTTGACGACCACATCATCTACGTATGCCTATACTGTTTTGCCGATCTGTTTCTCCAGACATGTCTGAATCATGCGCTGATAGGTTGCGCCGGCGTTTTTGAGCCCAAAAGGCATTGTGTTGAAACAGAATGGGCCGTATGGTGTGATAAATGCCGTTGCGGCTTGGTCGGACTCCGCCATCTTGATTTGGTGGTAGCCGGAGTATGCGTCGAGGAAACACAATGACTCATGTCCTACGGTAGCATCGATAATTTGATCAATGCGGGGGAGGGGGAAGGGATCCTTTGGGCAAGCCTTGTTGAGGTCCTTGAAATCGACACATAGGCGCCAGGATTTGTCCTTCTTTGGTACCATCACCAGGTTTGCTAGCCAGTCCGGGTGTTTTATTTGTCTAATGAACCCGGCCTACAATAACTTGGCTAGTTCCTCTCCGATAGCCTGTCTCTTAGGTTCAGAGAAACGCCGAAGAGCCTGCTTGACCTGCTTGAATCCCTTTAGGATATTGAGGCTGTGCTCAGCCATCTTGCGTGGGATTCCTGGCATGTCTGAGGGGTGCCAGGCGAATATGTCCCAATTCTCACGCAGGAACTCTCATAGTGCGGCTTCCATGGCGGGGTTTAACTGTGCACCGATGGAGGCTGTTTTTGTAGGGTCCATTGGGTGGACTTGGAATTTGACTATTTCATCCGCTGGTTTAAAAGAGGTGGACTTGGATCTCTCGTCAAGTATTACGTCGTCCCTGTCCGGCGTGGAGCGTAGGTAGTTAATTCCTCGGCCGAAAGGGCTTCGGATAATGCCTCGAGGGCCAATGTGGCTGTTTTGTTTTCGGCGCGGAGTGCTGTGTCCGGATCACTAGCGAGAGTGATGATTCCGTTGGGCCCGGGCATTTTGAGCTTCATGTACCCATAATGGGGTATGGCTTGGAAGATCGTGAACGCCTCCCGTCCTAAAAGGGCGTGGTATCCACTACTGAACGGGGCCACTTGGAATGTAATGTCTTCGGACCTATAGTTCTCCGGCATGCCGAATACCACATCTAGTGTGATTTTCCCGGCACAGCGTGCTTCCCGACTGGGGATGATTCCTCTGAAGGTTGTGCTGCTTTGCTCAATGCGGTTCCAGTCTATTTCCATTTTTTGAAGAGTTTCCTCATAGATGAGGTTTAATCCACTGCCGCCGTCCATGACTACTTTGGTGAGTCGAAAGCTGTCCACAATTGGACTTAGGACCAGTGCAGCTGGTGCTCGGGCAGTTCGGAATTTAGGTTCGTCACTGGCATTGAAGGTAATAGCCGTGTCACTCCATGGATTCATTGCTGCTACGTGGTAGATTTCGGCGAGGCTGCGGAGTGTTCGCTTGCGCCTATTATTTGATGCGAAGGTTTCAAAAACTGTTAATACCGTATTGTTATCCATGGGATGGTGCTCTGTGGCATTTAGGATAAGAAGATCTTCACCACTTTTGGCCACCTGCCGGAGTATCCAACATGCTCTAAGGCTGTGCGTTGGTATGGTATCCGCTGTACTATGAATTTTGCAGGGTCTGTTAAGCCATCCCTCCAATACGGTTCCATGCCATGTAGAGGGTTTTTGTTTCTTTGTAGCTAACTCGGGTGTCTTATGATAGTGCACCCTTTTACTTCGGACTGGGTGTATATTCTGAGCCGGATTATCCCAAAATTTTGTTTCGGTTTTCCAGGCGCTTTCCATCGCACAGTACTTTCGTACTATGGACGCCAAGTCAGCGAAGCATGATATGTCACGATGACTTAAGGCATTACGGATTCCCTTGTCCGTGCAATTATTGCAGAAAAATGAGACCGCGTCTTCCTCGCGACAGTCCTTAACCTTGTTCATCACAAGGAGGAATCTGGCCCAATAATGATGTACTGTTTCATGGGGATCTTGCCTGATGTGGGAAAGATCGTTTATGTCTGGGTGGGTGGGTGGATTTGAGTCCGAACCCCTACCCAATCTGAGACCCAGGGGCCGAGGAGTTTCCATTCTTGGAAGTTCGGGTTCCGGAGTCACTACAAAAAAAATACACTTCCGTGATGATACGTGTTTGTCACAGTAGGTCGCTTTTTTTGTCATGCATGTACATCCATGAAAAATTTATGACAGAATCAAGATAGTCATACCTGTGCTGTTGTAGAAGTGTTCCATGACATTACCAAAATTATCATCATGGAAGTGTCCACTTCCATGACGATAAATCGCGCGTCATAGAAGTGCTTTCGTCAAGGGTGACCGACACGTGGCATCCACCGTAACGGAACACCGTTAAGCTATCGGGTCGGGTTTTGGATCCGATAACCCGTTAACAGCCCCGACCAATGGGAAATTTCCACGTGTAAAATTCTTATTGGCCGGACGAAACACGTGTCAGCTCATCAGTGGGTCAGATAGGCGTCTATGATACGTCGACACGTGGCACGGCCCAACAGAGGCCCATTCCTGTGAAAAGGCCGGCCCGTTTGACTTGGTCAAAAGGTGGCGAGCCAGCCCATGTGAAGCCTGTTAACGGCTTGTTCGCATATAGCCCATTTACAGCCCGCTAACCCAAGGCCCGTTATGCCCTATCCGAATTAGGCCCAGTAGCGTCATCTGGGCCATCCAATATGATTCCAGCCCGTTTTCACTTCTAGCCCATGTATGGCCCATGACATCTTTCGGCCCATATGAGGCCCTATGTAACTCTTGGCCTATTAACGGCCCGTGGTGAAACTGGCCCGTAGTGAACAGTGTATCACTTTATACCCATTAACGGCTCGTTATTCCGTTGGGACGTTTCCAGCCCATATTATCTTTCGGCCTTCTCAGAGCCCATTTATTCTTGGGCTCATTTCCAGCATTCGTTTACTTACGGCCCATTACTGTCATTTTCTGCTAGTGGGCCAAATTCAGCCCGTGGTTACAGTCGGCCCGTTTTGGTCCGTTAATACGTTGGGCCGTTTTCATAGGGTCATCAAATACGGCCTATTAACGATGGCCGACCCATGAACGGACGATTCCAACTCTAGCCCGTTTACGGCCATAATGTGGCCTGTTATTGGCCCATGTTTGGCCAATCGATCATACGGCCCGTATAAAGCCCATTGATGATACGGCCCATAGAAGGCCCATTGTTTCTACGGCCCATAGAAGGCCTACTGTTTCTATGGCCAGTAGAAGGCCCACTGTTTCTACGGCCCGTAGGAGGCCCAGTGTCACTACAGTAAATATTAGCCCATGGTTATTGTGGCCTAGTTTTAAAAAATAGGTTATTGCAGCCACTAGTTAACCACGGAAAAAGAACTGCAATGACTACAAGCAAACAAATAAACAAGACAACAAGGAAATAAATAAGCAAGCAAGTAACGCTAGGCTATCACGGCTATTACACATATTACACCCACTGGGCATCGAAGTTCGCCACCAGTGCGAATATAGGGAACAAAGCAGCATATCATATACACTGGCCGTCAAAATTGGCCACCGGTGCAAATAAACGCGGCAGCAAAACAAGAGCATAACTGAAACAACTTCAGAAGAGCTCAAGAAACATTATCCCGGGTATCCACCATGTTGGCAATAAGCTTAGCAAGCTGATTAGCTTTGTCCTGTTTGGCGCTAAAATCCTCCAACGCTTGCTGTTGCACCAGAAAGTATGCATCTGAATGCTCCAGGGACTTCCGCAGTCCTTCCGCTTCTTGTCGCAGCACAGCTGAACGATGTCTTTCAGCTTGTAGTTGAGACTCAAGAAACCGAACTGATTCAGACAGTGAGTTTGAATAGCTTGTGCAAGCGGTAGTGGCCAGTAACTCCAACACTAAACCAAGACAGGATGTGTCACTATCCTGAACCTTATCTGCATTACTTCCTTTACCGTTGCTTAATAAGGCACTCTTCCCCAATATTCTGTCAGCATTCTAAAAGAAGAAACAAGCAGACACATAACAAGTTTAGCATGTACTAGTATATGAAACTCATTTCGGTGAACCAGTTCATTAGTAAGGTGGACAAGATTAAACTACCAAGTCTTCTATTGCCAAGTACTAGTACATAATAAAAGCATCAAACAAACATATATCTATGTCCTATGGTAGCAATGGAATCTTAAATTAGAACAGTTGTTCTTCAGGTTTAGGCACTTGTTCTACATGAACAGAGTACAGTAAGGTGCAAGAATATAATACTTAAAAATAGAAAATGAGCTCATAGACCTTACCACATTCTTGGTTCAGGACCAGTATAGAACAAGGCATTCCCAGTCATCGTCCAGTAAATGTGTCTCAGGAGAACGTAAGGGAGTTTGATGAGTTTCTTTGCCAGTGAAGTACGTTTTCTTCAGGTAATTCCGATACTGCCACCAAGCATTCTTGAAGATAACAGAGGTATTAGCACAGGTTACCTCATCCTGAGTTTCCAAATCGGTCCTTCTCTATAGAGAAAAATGGGAAAATTTGATGTATTATAACCATCATGGAGGTAGGATGTATGGGACGAAGCAAAGTAATTGCCATGAATAACATTACTTACACATAACTCCTGGACAAACACCTGCAATTGGCATTTTCCTTCATCTTCAGTATAATATTTCCAAGATGGGAAGATACGCACATACGATTTAACAACATCACATGCGATAGATGCTAAACTACGACTAGCTGGTTGTGCTTCCTCCATAGGAATAGGCGTACTAACTGGTGGAGTTGGGGTTCGCCGTGATAGTACTGACCCTTTGGGCACTGGAGCTGACTTACTAACTGCTCTTGTTTGGGAGCTCTGTGGTGGAGATGGTGCTGTGTCAACAGGAACTGGGTTACTATCGGCTGGGGTTGGGGTTAGATTGGGTGAAGCTGGTTCTCTGTCCATTGTAGTAGGGGTACAATCTGCGAGAGTTTGGGTTATGTGTGGTAGGGCTGGTTCTTGTGCATGTACAATCGGGGTGCTATCTCCACCAAGAGGTAGCACTGTTTTATTTGAAGACCGTGTTTTTAGTCCGCTAGATACTGGCATCACCCTCTCCAATTCAAATGGCTGATAAACAGGAAACATAGTTGAATGTACAGACATTGTATGAGAGACAGATGCAATAGATAGTGTGGAAAAAAGAGGGCATGAAATAGTTGACATGTATATTGTTTAACTAAAACGGATAGCATGACATAATTTCACATATATGATGTCTATCTAAACTGGATAGCATAGCATAACATAATTCAAAGATATGATGAATAACTAAACAGGATCGCATGACATAATTCACCTACATGTTATCTAAGTAATCAGGATTGCATCATTTAATTCACATATGTGATTTATATGCTAAACAGAGGGCATTCGATATGATGTCTAAACTAAGAACATGGTGTTGAATATTGTGTATATGATGTCTAAACTATGCAATGCAAGACACCGTATGCATGATATGAGCAGTATAACCGTGCCAAGTTAGAGCATACACCTCAGTGGGGGAATAGGACTGGTCATCTGTCTCTGAATCCATCTCTGAGGAGCTATCGGGACCCAACAAGAGATCTGCTTCGACAAGTAGCACTGTCTGCTCTGAAGGCCTTGTTTTCACTCCAGATTTTTCCATCTCCCACCCAAATGGCTGATTCATAGGAAGAGTAGTTTAATGTACAAACATTGTCGACAAATGGAAATGTAATGAAGAAAAGGATGGGCAAGATATCATTCAAATATATGATGCCTGGTTAAACATGATGGCATTGCACATTTCACATATATTATGGCTGGCTAAAAGACATGAGACTGCATAATTCCCATATATGATATAGAAACTAAACAGGTGGGATTACAGAACATGTCTAAACTAAGCAGATGACATATATGATGTCAAAAGTAGGCACTGCAAGGCAACATATGCATGATATGACTAACATCATCACGCCAAGGTAGAGCAAACACCTTGGGGGGTAAATAGGAGTGGTCAGCGGCGTCCGAATCCGCCTCAGAACAGATATCTTCCTCTGGATTACAATCTGGAGAGGGGTGGGTAGGGTTTTCCATTGAACCCACCATGGAGCGATGTGTGCATGACATTGTATTGCCACGCAAAACTCTTCTCTTTTTCTCTACATGTTCAGCATGACTGTGTACAATATCTGACATGCATACGAAAAAAATATGGTGAGATTATGTAAGGAAAGCATGCAGAAAATTAGAGTGATGGTAACAACCAGTGGATCGATGTTTTTCTGTTGAACCAAAATAGCCCTAATGGATCGACGTGAATGTATAGTAATAAGTGATGCAACAAGTGTACAACCTCTTTGTCGTAGCTGTGTCGACCTCAGCATCATTGGGTTGGTCGCTGAAGCAGTTGAGGCAGAGGTGGCTCTCGAAGGTGTGGAGGAAGATCTGAGGAATCTGTAGACGGCGTCCAGGGCACTGCTCTGTTGTGATGGATCCTTCTGTTGTTGGAGCAGCTCCGGTGAGCCGTAAGACGTCAAGGCTGAAGCAGCACAAGACAGACATCGTCAATATCAAGTGGGATTCTAATAGAATCTCCAATAGATGATGTAAAATGGATGTAAAATTAACATCACCAAAAACCACCTGACTACAACAGATGAGGTAAAAACTATTGACTCTGAACTTAACTGTCGAAACTGAAATTTACTGTGGAATCTGAATGCTACTGTCGAAACTGAACGCAATGGTAGCAGAGAGGCACTTGACATGTAGTTTAGGGAGGGCCTGCAGTTCATCTTCAACCTGCACCCCCCTGAGCCGCCAGCCACCACTGGCCGAACCGCCGGCCCCTGCGCCGCCTCGCCGCCCCGAAACAACTCGCCACTGCCGTCCCGGCCAGCCCTCTAGGCCCCCCGCCCCCCCCCTGAACCCTAAGATAGATAGTGGGGTACCTCTCCGGCGAGCCCACGTCCCCGCTGCGGGTGGTTCTTCCTTAACTCCGGCGAGCCCCCCAACCCCTGAAAATCGACTGACCCAAAAGTCGATTCAGTCGACTGAAGTGTGGCTTAATCGGAGCAAAGCAGCAGCACGAGCAAGGGGGAGAGCAGCAGCAGCAGCTAGGCGAGCGAGCGATCGAGCGAGAGCCGGAGCAGCAGCAGCAGATCCGGCTGGTATGGACGCCGCCGCTGAAGGGGCCTCGCACTGGGGGAGAGCCGCCGTGGAGATGTCGCCCGCGGCGCTGGCTTCAAGGTAGCCGCTCCATGGGGGTGCGGGATGGAGCACCATCGGCGCCGGGAGGTCGAGTTAAGGAGAAGGTGCGATGCGATGAGTGTACAACCTCTTTGGTGGCGCCGAGTAGGCCTCGTCTTCGTCCGAGGAGTCGGTGAGGATGATGCGGTTCCGGTGGAGCAGGTTAAGGCGGCGCTGTGGGGATGGAGCAGCCATGATAGACGAGGTGATCGTCGGAGCAGCTCCTTGGAGGTGGAGGACGGGGCGGCTGAACCGGCGGGACGGCGAGATGGACAACGGATCCTCATCTAGGGAGGTGGACGAGGGACGTCGAGCTGTTGCGGTGGACGACGTCGTCGGGGAAGAGGCTCTGGCTGGGCAGCGGTGACGTGGCGGACGGAGGAGGGTGGGGTTTCGCGGCTTGAGCGGAGAGGTTATGGGGGCCTGGGATTTCGAATGGCGAAAAGGAGCGATGGGAGGGGTGAAGCATGACTTAGGAACGTGCTTGTCCAAAATGTAGGGTGTGTTACAAAAGTACCCCCACCAATTTGAACTAGCGGCCCTTTCGGCTCAGGGTTAGAAGGGGGATTTCGCGTGTCGGGATTTGGCAGCTGGAGGGAGTTTTTGCGCGCGTTGTAATTTCGGGATAGCAAGGCGCGGGTTGTGAAGGCGCCAGTTTTGGGAGCACGATATCTGAATTTTCGGGATATAACAAGACGCGGGTTGAATTTTACGGACAAGCCTAACGTGTAGTAATATTGTACTTGTACGTACCAAATCAATCCGCACTTCCCTCAACCAAAAAGAAAACGAAAAAAATAAAACTATTCACACCACACAAAGAGAGAGTCTTGCCCCGTTTTACTGTACAAATGCTATTCAAAGCTACTCCCTCCTTCCATCTATATAGGGCCTAATGCGTTTTTCGATGCTAACTTTGACCAAATATTAGAGCAATGATATATGACATGCAACTTACACAAAGCACACCGTTAAATTCGTCTGTGAAAGGTTCTTTCAATGATATAATTTTCACATTGTGCATGTCATGTACTATTAATCTTGTCAATAGTCAAAGGCGGTCTTAAAAATCTCATTACGCCCTATATAGATGGAAGGAGGGAGTATGAATCCATGTTATGTCCGATTAAATTTTTTCGCTTGCTGTATAATGCATGTAACCTACTCATACCAACATTTTAGTGCATTCCAAATGTCTATACTACCGCTGCAATTCGAACTAAATTTGAATTCGTTTCCCTATTTCAATAAGAATCTACAATCATGATTGTTGCCAACTTCAACCATCATAGTTTCCTTGCTGTCCGCCAGATATAAATCAGGCGGCCTATAATGCAGGATGGCAGGCACACCATCATCAACAACTCCGTTTTTTTATAAGAGTAGAGATAAAATATATTAAATGTAGTATACCATGTTCATAACCACACCATGTGTATCACCGTTATATATATATTCACACATCCATCGGTTTGAAATACTATGATAAATTCTTCAAATATCCTAATTCGCTTTTTATAATGAAGTATATATGATCTCTATTCGTCTTTTACACCCACACAACCCTCTTATCTTTGTAGCTAGCGCTAACTTTCTCTTATGCATGCACACACCCGCGTCCCTCTCACCCTCCCTCAGCATTCTCTAGCTCCATCGCGCAAATTCATCTTTTCACTTTAGGTCGTTCACCCACGGTGTGTGTAGGCCCCCCAGCTCCTTCTTTACGGTACACATCGATCGATATGCCTCTCTAGCCCGGTGTGCCTAGAACAAACACAAGCTTCCCCTATTCTCTTGTCACCGTCCATGCCTCACTCCCACCACTCTTTTCATCGTTCTCGTACTCGCACACTCCCCCCCTCGATATATTATGCCTCTCGTACCACCTCCTACATGCATCCCTCTCTCTCTATCCTTCTCCTCATGCCTCATTTGCTTCTAACACACACATGCATGTATACCGATCGATCTCCCAACATATACCTAGATCGACTTTAACTACCCCCCATCAATCGACGTACCTCACAAGTTATGTCTCTCCTTTCTCTTACAAAGGGCGATTTATCTTCCTATGTAGTTACGTCTGCTTACCATAGCCACATCGTCCCCCCTCATTATTCGTGCACGCCTCCTGACCCGTCTCTCACACACACGTGCACAGACAACAAGCAGCCATCTCCTCTCTTATTGATATTGCGGGCGTGCCCTCCATTTGTCTAGCAAGCCTATCCCACCATTTGTTAGAAACAACTCCACTACCACCCCCTCCAACACTCTAGCTCTGTCTCTCTCTCAACCTTATTCATCTCCTGCACATATGCATGGATGCCGATCGATCTCCCTTAATACATGAAGCAGATCGATCTCCTTAATACATGAGGTAGGCCTCTCTCCTCCTCCACACATATACCAGCCATTGTACCTCTATAGTTAATTGGGCCTCCCTCTTCCCCTACCACACACCAATAGTCGAGCGCTGCAGGTAGGTATCCATGCCACAAAGACAAACTACACATGTCCCATCTCACGTTCCAGTAGGCCAGCCACTCTATATCTTTGACGTGGGCACACACAAATTCGATGGCACTCTTTATCGATCGTGCGCGCACACACACACACACACATCATCCCTCTCTTCGATTCTATGGACACCTCAAGCCGATGATACCTCCACTCTCTTCTCGTGGATCGCCCCTCTATATATATGTTATATCCAGGACTCTATTTCACACACATTGCATATGTTAAATTTTTTGATTGACCTCCCCCCACAAAAAAAACTCTCAAGAACCCACACACTATATCTCTCTAGGTTTGTGTCTCTCTCACACAACCCCATGTAGGTGGTGTACGTATACAAGAAGAGAATAGGTGCACCGTGCATGTACTCACGCTTCGTGCCCAGCCACACCCGCGCGGGTACACGGTGGAGCTCATTTCTTTACAGAATGGCAGCCCACGTGCTAATTTGAACGCCTGTAGCGGTTGTTTACCTAGGGAGGTCGTGTACCACGCGTGTACGAAACAAAGTTCGACTTGCCGCGTTATTTTTAAATAAAGTTATAGCGCTCAATGGCACATACACAGAATATAAAATGATTTTTATGGAGGAAAAGGTAGTCCGCTCTTCAGAGTATCTCACACAAGGCTCTGGTGGCCTCTCTCTGTCTCTCTCTCTCTCGCCATTGGTCACTCATCCGACCGCATCCTGTCCGCCGGGGGAAAGGGAGTGCGGTGGCCTCTCTCTCTCTCTCACCGTTGGTCACTGATCCGGCCGCATCCCGTCCGCCGGGGGAAAGGGAGTGCGGTGGCCTCTCTCTCTCTCACCGTTGGTCACTGATCCGGCTGCATCCCGTCCGCCGGGGGAAAGGAAGGAAGTGCATCGTTTCTCCGTTCGACGGCGTTGAGCCAGCACGTCCCGATCTGCGGTACACACCGTTCTCTCTGACCAAGCTCCGGCGCGGCAGGGCCTACGCCACGTGCTCGCAGATTCTGCCCGCCCCCGCTCACCTAGTTACATCCCGACGACCTCCAGGTACCCCCTCCGGCCTTGATCCACTGCCTGTTTTCCCACGTCGCTGCATGTGGATCTTCCATAGTTCTTTGCCCAAAACATAGCTCGTCCGGCGTACTTTCCATATTGCATTCTCGTCCTCACACCGTTTTAGACAAACACAACCGTGTTGTTATCTTCCCTTAGGACAAGGAATATGCTTCTTTTTTGTCGTCGCATGTGTCATCAACTGTTATTAGCCAGTAATTGTTTCCTTTCTACCTCTTTTTTGCAAACAGGGCTATCCATTTCACGTCGTTGCTATTGCGACCTTTTGGTGAACTGCACAAATCACTTTTTTCTTAAGAGTGTTTTGTGCAGTTGTACTAAAATGTCACACGGGCAACGTCTCTACATTTCAGTGCGACTGCACAAAGGGAGATTGGTTTTGCTCTATCCTCCTCATCCAACTCCGAGCCTAATCTTCTCCAACTAGCTAGTCTTAAGAGAGACTGCAAAGGTGACCGATTTCTATTTGTGTGTTTATTGTTTCATCAGCAGTCCTCTATTATCGTAATCACACTTGATATCTTTGGAACAGGGACGCTCAGCTCTATTTTAGTGGAACTACACAAAATGATCGGAATGTTGCATGCTCCAGACAGCTACTTTTTTTCCCAACATGCCTTGTAGATTTAGACAGAGCTGGGGGGACGTTGCTGCCAATGAAAGCATGGATCAATTTTAATTTAACACCTTCTCACAACTTTGTCTTCAGTTGTGATGTAATTATTAGCTCTGATCTGCTAATAATTGACATGCATTAGCAAGGAAGTTAGTTTTTTATTATTTCCGAAAGAGCATCGATGGCAAGACACGCGAAACAAAAGCTCAAAGCTCACACCATTGTACAATTTCATGTCGCTGGAAAATTATTTGTATAGTACGTCAATTATGTAAACAAATGATGGAAGCTTGATAGCATTTCCAGAAGCCTCTTCATCATCCGGGTCCATGTGCCATGCACAAAATTATACTCCTTCGTTCCTAAATATTTGTCTTTTTACAAATTTCAAACGGGCATATTTTAGAGTGTAGATTCACTCATTTTGCTTCGTATGTGTACTCCCTCTGTTCCTAAATATTCTATTCGTCTTAACAGAGATTTGAACAAGTGACTACATACGGAGCAAAATGAGTGAATCTACACTCTAAAATATGTCTATATACATCCGTATGTGCCAGTCCATTTGAAATCTCTAAAAAGACAAATATTTGAGTAGTCACTCGTTGAAATCTCTAGAAAGACAAATACTCCGGAGTATATTTAAGAACCGAGGGGGTAGTGCACAATCGCATGGGAGACTCAGCCCGGTCGTTGCGCCGCATTAATAGTGAGGTGTGAGCAGTCAAATCATAAGCCCCACCTTTCCCACTGTAAGTTGCTCTAAAGAAGCAACCATCAATATGCTCTTCTTTGAATCCGCTCATACTACTCCATCTGTCACTGTTTATACAGCGCACTTCAGAAAAAAGAAAAAAATCCGTGGGACCAAGGCGACTAGAGATCGGCCTGAAAAATAGCATTGGTAGTTATAGCACGGCGTCTATTACTAGAGGGAATAATGCGTATACACATGCATGCAGTGCTTTCACCCCGGGTACACACATGCATGCACTCCATAGTAGTACAGTACATGGAGAGAAAATTGTGGACTTGATTGCGGTTACCACAGCCTAATTAATTGAGCATTAAACCAAACGCGTCTAAAGTCTCTCTGGTGGTGGAAATACATTGAGAGAAATGCATCATAATGAAGCATGCCCTGTAAACTGTGACAGAGGGTGGAGTAGTATGAAGGTGCAAAACCAAGTACGCGTACTACTGCGCTTGGCTCTTTGCCCCTTCATGAAGTCGAACAATGATGGTACTCCGCATGTTGGGTACTACAGTATAGGACTTTGCCTTTGACAATCTGACACCGAATGGACTGATGCATGTCCACCGAGGGTAGGTTGCATTAGTCAAAAGGCGTAAGCGAGCTTCACCTTGTCCTGCAAGCTTCTCCTTGTTCTGCGAGTTGACGGGACACACCAAAAAGTAGTGCTAGTCCATACTCCCTCCTTTCTGGTTAATATGGCTTAATCTTTTTTGCGGGTAAATGGGAGAGCTTTATTCGTATATAAGCATTCTTAGGACGATCAGCCAAGACACTGGTCACTAGGAAGCGAGGTACCCCGCAAAAAAGAAGTAGAAAGCGAGGTGTTTCATCAAGCCAGCTCTCGGCCACATTCAAAGTGCAGCAAGCACGGTTCGCACGAAGATGCGCCGCAAGGTTTGCTGACCTGATTACATGATGAATAACAAAAAAAGAGGAAATATTACTGAGCGCTACTATTTGTAACAGGATATGAGCCAGAATTAAGCGAGAATTGCGGCGAGTGTTCCATGCAATCAACTTCCATTATCACATGCGAGAACCCTCGAAGAGAACCAAATGTGTTGAAGATTGCTTTATCACATTTTAAAATTATAATAAGAGTGCAGACGCTCCTCCATCCGGTTCCTAGTACTAGTATAGTACGTACCTTTATGGACTATAGTAGTACTAGTAAACTTTGCGCTTGACTGTTCGGGAAGTCAAACAATAATAGCACTAGTAGTATAGTGTATGCTTCTGGCAATCTGACACCGAATTAACTGTTGCATGTCCACCGCCTGAGCGAGGGAGGGCTTGCATTAGTCAAAAGTTTCTCCTTGTCCTGCGAGGCACCGCGCGCAAGCTTCTCCCGTCCTGCAACCTTCTCCTTGTTTGGCAAATTGACGGGACACAGCAAAGTAATGCTAGTCCATGCTGCCTCCTCTCCGATTAATATGGCTTAATTTCAAACAAGATAAATACACTATCTGTCACCGTATATTTGTAAAATATGGTCAATGGACTTCATAATACGCTCATTGCGCTCAATATATATATTTTCTGGTGTTCATACGGTCACTAGCTCACCCTGACTGAGTATGTGTGTGCATGCACGTGTAGGTTGAGCACTTGAGCGTGACCGTGTGTGTTCCGTCGTGTGCTCAGACATGCATGCATTAGGGCGTCGCGCGCGTTTTTGCGTGCATGTGTACGTGTGACTGTTGCATACACGTAGGGGGAGTACGTGTAGGGGCCACTAAGGAGCAGTCAAATCACACAGTAAGTTAGTCGGAAGAAGCAACCATCATTTCACTCTTGAATGACACGTACGCAATATAAAATGGTTGATATGGAGAGAAAAATAAAACCACTATATATACACTAGCAGGAGCCTAAGCTACAAGCCTGCTTGCTTAGGTTGCTCTCTTCACAAGCATAGAACGACGGGCCTAATCCCGCAGCTGGGGGAAGGAAACAATGTTCTGCGTAGACGCGGTCGACATCGGCGAGGGAGAAAACCCACAGTCGATGCGTCCCAATCGGGGGTCACCGTGGTATGGGCCGATGCCATGTCCCAACCGCCCTTCTAGCTACAGCCTGACGTCCTAGGTAGTCCATCTTCCTTTTGGAGCCGGCTTGCTCCACTGCCGTAGCTCCATCTCCATGTCGATCTTTCTCTACTTCTACCGTCTTCTATTTGTGATGAGTTTATATCTCATGAACTAGTGCCAGTACTATTATTCTAATCACACTTCTTCAATATCTTTGCCATCAGGGATGCTCAGGTCGATTTTAGTGGAACTGCACAAAAGCATCGTATGATCCGAGGGTGCCAGCCGTCTTTCCTTCCCGACATGGAAAGTGCTATGGAACAAGAGGTACCCGAAGGTGGGGAACCAAAGAGTGATGCTTCTATTGTTGCTGACATTCTCACTAAAGAATCTCCCTCTAGCACATTCCTTCGACAGGTTCTACCTGGCCAGGAAATTAAATCATGTTTAGGGTTTAGGGTTTAAGTCGTAGTGACCCCATCAGTAGTTTTTCTATCGTACACACTCTCACAACTTTTTTCTTTAGTTGTGAAGTAAATATTGGCTATGATCTGTGAATCATTGAGATGCATCAGCATGCATGTTAGTTTTCCTTTGTATTTGATGGAATGTTGTAACGGGGAAACCTTGGAATAGGAATGAAAATGGAGTGGAAAAGTTCCCGTTTTTCCGGAGAAAAAATGGAAATGGAGAGAAACCAACGTTTCGTTCCGTTGGATCGCGCCATCGAGAAAAACCAACGTTTAAATCACGTATGTCGTGTTCGTGTCTCACCCTCCTCCACGGCTTGACCCCACATGGTCGCTCGGCATGCCACTCACCGCAAACCGAGTAGTATACCATAACTTTCCCGCCTGCTTGTCGATGGATCGCGCCATGGAGTACTAGCACTACTGGAAGAGATTGACGAGTTGGGGGAGGACAGCGAGCTGTAGCACGGACTCCCAAGAACTTACTACTGGAAGAGATCGTGCATGTTGTAGCCGACTATTGCGACCTTTGAACGCGGAGCAGCCGCGTGCACCCGGAAGCGGCGTGGGCGACGCTCTCTCGGCCGGCGCGCCGCAATCAATGCCGTTGCTAGTGAGAGGTCGCGTCCGCTCTGGCTGGGCATGAGTGCGACACTGACCATTTCGAGCGGGAAGCACGCGCGGGTGATGAAGAGGGTTCGGGTTGGTCAGGACCGGCCATGGCAGCGGTCCGGACGTGCGCAAACAAGAGATGGTGTATGTTAATATTGCTGTGTATATAATTAACAACGTAAATAATGTGCCAGTTGGACAAATATGATTAGAGATGGAAATGGAATTTTAGAGAAACATGGATATGCATGTCTATGTCTATGTGTGTGTGTGTGCGACGACTCTCGCGACCTGGAAGCGGGGGCGTGTTTTTGATCGAGTTTTCTTTCTTGGTACGTTAGAAAATCAGTTTGTCTAATTCACATCTAGATGTTATTTAAGGATATCACATCTAAGCTCCCACAAGTATATAATGTAGCAACAAGAAACAAAAAAACTAGGAAAAGACCACAAACAGAGTGGACATCAACTTATATATGACATAACTATGTCACATCTAGATGTGTCCTAGACAAACCCTTAAAAAATTATCCGCCAGTTTTCATTTCTTTTTTCCGGGAACGCGCGTATTCTATTTAAAACCACTGCTATGGAGAGATTTTTTTACTCCATTATAGCCTCTTGTTTGATAGAGTTTCTCGCGTCTCGCTCTCTCACCCTCTCCATATCAAAACAAGATGACAGTGTCCACTCTATCTCTCTCCTCACCGGTGATCACAGATCCGGCCGAATCCCGTCCGCTGCGGGAGGTGAGGAGGTGCAGCATTGACGTTGTCGCCGTCGGTGACGGAGGAAGCCGATGCGCACCGTCCTCTCGGAGCCGGCGCTGGCGCGGACGAAGATCCTCTGCGCCCTTGTTCGCTGCCGTCGTGTGGGCAGATCCTGCCCGCCCGCCTAAATGACATCTCGCCCACCTGAGGTATAACTTCTTGTACTGGTCCAGCTCCCCAGGTCGCTGCGTGCAGGTTTTCTTCTATGCGACTACTCCCCAGCTCCCCATGCATAGTAGCTACGGTTCTTCGGCTGGTCCAACATCACCTACTAGTACTATAATAGAGGAAATGCCACTCAAAAAGTTGTCCTGATTTATGCCTTGGTGGAGATATACATGTTGTTTCGACAAAAAGTACATGGTGGATGTGCGGTCATTGTCCATATGGTGGTAGTACTATCACTGGTTAAATGAAGAAATGCTTTTTTTCTCGGGTATCCTGGTTTAGTTCCCATCAAGATAATTATGATGCTTCTGTTTGTTGATGTACTTTTCATTAATTCTTATTAGAATGTCGTTGCTAACCCTTTTTTATATTTTTGGAAACAACGATGCGTGTCTCCATACCTGGGCATGTCTTCCTCAATTTTAGTGGAACTGCACAAAATTGGATGGACATTGTTGTTCCGCCTCACTGTCCTCTGCCACGTGGTTCTTCCTTCCTCAAGCTTGATTACTGAGAAGAAACAGACCACAGAGAGGACTTGTCGAACTTCTTAGGTGCCTCACCCAAACTTGATGCCAAATGGATGATGCATCACCACGATGACCTATCGATGCTCATGGTTGCGCCTCATGGTTGCGTTGGCTGGTGAAGCTGATCGATTTTCGACGAAAAACAAGTTGTCTTCCATCAGTGCTCTTTGCTTTTTACGCACAAAGATGATATCCTTCGTCAGTTCACCTTGGTTGCGTTGGAGACGCAGTCGTCTTTCACGTTGGTGCAATTTTCGCTAGGGTTTTATGACAGGTGGGCCCAAAATGTGGCTGGATCACCTGTCATACAGCCAAAAGCAGGTGCAGTGAAGGCACTAGAGCTCAGTCCGTACTACAGTAGTATATATATAAGCGGGAGCCTCAGCGCTTGTTCGCTAGGGTTTGCACTCTCCACACGCTCGCTGCACTACATATATGTTACACGCTGGAGGCTCAGCGTCCATTTGCTAGGGTTTGCTATATTTAGTCTCTCACCCTCTCTTCACCAGATCTAAACAAGACTGCGTTGGCCTCTTATCTCTCTCTCTCTCCCCCCTCACAGCTGGTGAAGAAGGCGTCCGTATCCTATCGCACCGGGAAGGGGAGGAGGTGCAGCGTTCACTCTATCGCCTTCGGCGAGGGAGGCAATCCACTGCCAGCTGGGCTGTTCTCTTTCACCCAGCGCCTGTGCGGGAGGGCCACCGACCCCTTCTTCCTCGCTGTCGTACGTAGTGTGGGCAGATCCGGCCTCCTGCCACACGCCTTGCCACATTCCGACGACCCTAAGGTATAAGTTTCTTTGAAACCGCCGTTGCTCTAGCTGCATGTGGATCTTTTACGATCTATAGTCGAATCTAGGTCTTGGTTCAAAGAGGAAAGAAGGGTGCGGTGGACTGGAGCAAGAATCTAGGACGTGGTTCAATGAGGAAAGGAGGGGCGGAAAGTAGTATAGAATAGCTATCCAGCCGCTTTGTAGGTCGAAAAGGGAAAAAGGGGGTAACCCAGTACACACATCTGTAAGGAACCGATCTCTTTGTTTAAAAGGGAAAGAAACTAGGGGGTTGGGTAGTTTGTGCACGACTAGATTTGCTGCCCTCACATAGGAAGAAGGTTCAAAGAGAACAAATATGGGACCAGCGCATATATGCTGCTTGGCTACATACTCTACATCACCCATTTTATACGTCTGGACGCACATGGTGCTGGCATGTCCCATGCAGCTATTTTGTTGTTGTTAATCTCAGAATTAACTACTGATCTGTTTTAAAAGTATTTCTCTGTTAATATGAATCAATGCAACCGTTTTAGAAATGCTACTGTCCTATACTTTGTTTTCCATCAAGATAAGGTAGATGCTTCTTTTTGTGGCCGCATGTTTCATCCTCCTTTATTGGCCAGTAATTGTTTTCTTTTTGCCTCTTAAAACAGGGATATCTATTCAACTTGTTGCTATAGAAAACTTAAATGTCACACCGGCAACTTTGCTTGATTTCTGTGCAACTGCACAAAACTTGATTGGTTTTTCTATTCGTGTTGGTAGATTCGTATTTTATGTTGGTCGTCTCATGAAAGGTCAGTACATGCCTTCATCCACATGATTGTGCAGTGTGCTTTGAGATGCTGTGCTACTTGTATTGGTACTGTTTTAAATAAATGATGAATTGAAGTTATTGTATTGCTGTCTTTTCCCATTAAGTAGTGAACAAAAATGGGACCAACCCAGACATGATGCTTGTTGCTTTGTTACAACAAATTCAGCATCACCCCCTTTATAAGCTTTGTCGTTCTTTATACATGTTGAAATAAGGCATTGTTAAGATAATGTCTCAGTCAATATGAATGAATCACACAGATGGGGAATTGCTACTCTCCTGCTTTGTTTCCCATTAAGATAAAGTAGATCAGTAGATGCTTTTCTTCTGGGAGTACAAGTCATCAACCGTTATTTCTTAGTAATTGTTTCCCTTATACCTATTGTTGCTTACAGGGATATCAAAATTAAAGCTTGATTTTATTCCGACTTCGATTTTAGTTGAACTGCACAAAAGGAGCCAATGTGCAAGGCAAACTGCTGCATTACTGGGTCTAGTTGGTCGTTCCACTTTGCAGAAAGAAGCAGTCACTGTTTGCGCTACGTAACAGAAGAAATGACCGAGAAGCTTTACAGAGTATTATTAGACACCGGTGACATGACTAGTCTGTAGAGACCATTGGCAATTTAACAACACGTGGAGTGCCCTGGGCAAAAAGTGCCCAAACAAGTACAAAAGCTACGATAGGAATCAACGATCATAGGCATTACAGATTTTGAATGGGAAAAGCTTGTCAAAGTTTAATCATTGATGTTAGCAAGAAGATGTTAGTTTAATATATTGGAATTGGAAAACCTTATCAAAATTTGCTCATTGATGTTAGCCAGAAGACATGCATTTGATATTTTTGAGTGGGACGCGTGAGCAGCGTCGAGTGTTTTTTCCTATTCCTGTGTTCAGTTTAGAAGTAAATAGTTACTCTGCTGAGATATTCCTGTGTTAAGAGTTTGTTCTGAATATTGTCTATGTAATGCCAGGCCTTGTGTTTGATTGCAAAGTTGAGCTTGGAATGTTGTGGCATGTGGCATCACGAGCTGTTCACCGTGCCTCCTGAGAATAATGCTTCGTATTGTTTTGCATGTCGATCTAATGCCAGTGATTTGCTTGTTATGAAGATCATCCTCTTCTGTTGTTTCCGTGCTTAAGAAGTTCATCGTCTGATGTTTCATTCATAGCCTATACGACAAGTCGGGTAGGTTGGACATGAAACTATATGATCTTCCGACCAACTCATGATATTAGGCCGTGATTGGATCGTTGTTTTCCAACCAAAACCGCTTGTAAAACTGATGCTTGTAAATTAAAGCAGATGGTCTCAGGCGAAGGCGCTTGGTTGGTCAATTTCGACTAGTAAAATATCGGAAGTACTTGACACATGATAAAAACGCTGAACGACACTCGGACGATTGCTAATCCAGCCGTTAGCTGCTGTTTCAGCCTTGCCCATGGATGGCATGATACGCACGTCATGCATGTATCGTCTGGTAATGTCGTCCATATAGCAGTGCTCGTAAAATATACACCGGTCTCTCAAATTACACGTGTAACCCGCCGGTTTTACTTACAGACCTCGGGCCCTCGGTTTCATTACGCCTGTATTTTACGCGTTGTTTTCGATGACGAGTAAATTACACTTGTATGTTAATAAAGGTTTGAAATAAACCAGAGCTCCCAAGCGCGGCCTTACCGTTTCATGCCGTCTCAGTTTCTCGAAGGTGCTCATAGGTGTCCGATGATCCTGGCTTCCTGAATGAGTAGCGAGCGTTGTATCATACCATCCGTAGGGCCCGCGAGGCCCTCTCCGTTGTCCTTCGAGTCGTTGTGCTCGCCGTGGCGCCGAGCATTGTTAACATCGTCAATGAACATGAGGATTCAGGAGATGACTTTATTTTGACTGGATGACACTAGGGACCCACTAGGGCCATAGCCGTACGTATGCAAGTGCCTCCTTATTATGTACAACTATATTTTTTTTTGCGTTCTCCTGGTTTCCTGACATCACGGTCCCACACCATTGTCAACCTATGTAGTCAATATAAACGAGAGAATTGCACAAGGTGCGGCCGACAGCTGGGACCAAGCAGCTCGAGCAGTATTTGTGTTTTTGAGGTGTGAGCAATGCAGAGTTTTTCTTGGCGATGATTTCGTTGTTATTCAGAGGAGAGCAGGGTATTAACTGAGCGGGCTGTGGCCCGTCTAGCCCAGGCCAGATATCCAGCCCAGATACTAATCTTTTCAAGATGAAAATGGCTAGCCCAGCTATACGTCTTTTTGAGGAATACCCAGGCAAGGTCAACTTGTTATTCTCCGCGCCGCTGGGCTACAAATCTTTCCTAGGAGGGATGCATTAGGCTTAACAGGAAAATGGGCTTTAAAAAAATAATAAATGGGATGTAATTATAAAAAGTAGGCAGTAACTATAAAAAAATGCACCAAACACGAAATTAGTTTATAAAATATTATTTATGGATTTTGAAAATCTTAAATTTTCATTGTTGCGCGCGCAATGTTTCGTTGGATTTTTATGTAATACAAATTTATATTTAATCTGACTAGAAATTTTGGGATAAAAATATTTTGGAGCCCATCAAAATGTGGGAAATTTTATTGAATTCTGTCTTCAACGGTTGGTTGAAATTATTAATCATTGTCCTGGCTAGAAAATGGGCTGTACTTTTAACAAACTGTAAATGGGCTGTTGTAAATTCCATTAGAATTCCAAAATGGGCTGTACATTCTTACAAAACGCAAATGGGCTATAAGTTCTCTGCCACACACTTGTGGGCCTACTAAGTGACGCGTCCCCTAAAAAAATAAGTTGACGCGTATGCAAGGCTTTGCCCACTTATTATAGTCAACACACGGTTCTAGCAGCAGTGGACGTTGGATGTCTATCCAACGGATGTCGTGCTTCTTCTTCAATCTCGGATATTCTTAGCTTCGGTCGCCCAAAACATGATTCCTCCCCCTGACATCTGGGGCGCACCGTTTCGGAGGCTGACCTGTGGGCCTACTAAGTTGGAGCGTACCAAGGGCTTTGTCAACTTAGTCAATAATAAACGTTTCTAGCTTTAGTGATCGTACGATGTCCATCCAACGGCCATAGTGCTTCAACAACCTCTGGTCTTCTTGGTCCAGCCGCCCATAGCAGCGCCAGTCGTGTCGCTTGCTCCTGCCTCCCGTGGCCGGCTGTGCTGCCGCGGAGGCCTCACCGCCCCCATACTACTCCCACCGCTGGCCAGGCCATCCCTCCACTCACCCACACACCCTGTTATTCTGCGGCGACGGCAGCCTCACACTGCAGCTGAACCAGTGAACCCTCGTACTCCTCTTCGCGCGGGCTTCCACTGCCGCATCTTCCCCTGCTCCGCGTCGTCCCCTTCCTAGGCCTCGTCGTCGTCCAGACCACCGCCCTGGTGCTCTTGGCGCGGCGTGGTCAACGTGGTCAATGACCGACTTCCATCGGAAGAGTACTGTACGTGGAGAGGCTGACAGCTGGGTCCAGGCGGCCGCAAGAAAGTGCCTCCTTATTACGCGCAAAATAATTATTCCTCCACCTTACAGTAGGGACCCACCGGATGTGCCACCTTATTTCGCGAAAAAACGTTTCCCCCTGACTGCTCGGACCCACCGGACAGGCCAGCGTATTTCGTGAAAAAAACGTTCCCCCCGCTGTCAGCTTAGACCCATCGTAAGTGCCTCCTTATTACGCACAAAAAAATGAATACTCCCCTGCTAGCTGGGACCCACCATGGTGGCAGGCTGACTTGTGGGCCTACTAAGTTGACTGGGATGGGGGCCTTTGTCAAGTTTAATCAATATGAATGATTCTAGCTCCAGTGACCGTATGATGTCCATCCAACGGCCGTAGTGCTTCTTCAACCTCTGATCTTCTTGCTCCAGCCGCCCAAAGCAGCGCCGATCGTGCCGCATGCTCCTGCCTCCCGTGGCCGGCTGTGCTGCCGCGGAGGCCTCATTGCTCCCTACTATTCCCACCGCTGGCCAGGCCCTACGGCGACGGCAGCCTCACACCGCAGTCGAACCAGTGAACCCTCGTACTACTCTCCGCGCGGGCTTCCACTGCCGCGTCTTCCCCGGCTCCCCGTCATCCCCTTCCCAGGCCTCGCCATCGTCCACCACCCTGGTGCTCTCGGCGCGGCGTGGTCAACGTGGTCAAGGAATGATTTCCATCGGACGTGGACTGTACATGGAGAGGCTGACAGCTGGGTCCACGGCCGCAGCAAGGAAGTGCCTCCTTATTACGTGCAAAATAATTATTCCTCCACCTGACAGCGGGGACCCACCGGATGGGCCACCGTATTTCGCGAAAAAAGCGTTTCCCCCTGACTGCTGGGACCCACCAGCTACACCTTCGCACGCAAGGAAGTGCGTCTGAAAAAAAAAACGATTCGCCCCCCTGACTGCTGGGACCCACCAGCTACATCTTCACACGCAAGGAAGTGCCTGGCAGTCGGGACCCACCTGGTCGAAGCGTACGTAGCGCTGTCATTCTGGTCGCGAACGTGTACGTACATATATACTGGTCGATGTAGAGGCGCACACGTGTCGTAATAGAGGCGCGCACGTAGCATGTACACGTACATACAATGGTCAGGGTGCAAGAAAGAAAATACGACCACATATGTGTACATACGGGCGGGGTCTCGAACGCCTACTCGCGCATATGTATGGCGAGGGCTCGTGTACATGGATGGGTCGGAACGGAGAAACAACGTCATAGTCGTGTTCATGGGGAGGCAACGGAATACGTCGTGTTCATGGGGAGGCAACGAAATGCGCTGTGTTCATCGGGAGGGCTTGGACGGAACAGGCGATGGAAACGAGGCCTGGCGTACCGCAGAACGGAGGAAACGGCCTTGTGTTCGATCGACCACGTTCGAAACGGGATCCTGTTCATCGGGAGGGGTGTGGCGTACCACAAAACGGAAGAAACGGACCTCCTACGGTCGAAATGGGGGTCCTGTTGATCGGAAGGGGTGTGGCGTACCGCAAAACGGAGGAAACGGACTTGTGTTGGAGCGCTACGGTCGAAACGGGGGTCCTGTTCATCGGGAGGGGTGTGGCGTACCGCAAAACGGGACTCCACGGGATACTGTTCATCTCCACCGTCGACCTCCTCCAGCCTCCACGGGCTCCTATTCATCCAGCCTCCACTATGCGCTACTCCACCGGCTACTGTTCAACCACCCCTCCACCGTCTACTGTTCATCCAGCCCTCCACACCACGGGGTCATGTTCAACCACCCCTCCACCGTCTACCGTTCATCCAGCCCTCCACACCACGGGGTCCTGTTCATCCACCCCTCCACGGGCACCCCTCCACCATCTTCTGTTCATCCAGCCCTCCACCACACCACGGGGTCCTGTTCATCCAGAGGCAACGCCACCGCTCACTGTTCATCCCCCCCCCCCCCCGCAACGCTCACTGTTCATCCCATCGATCGGCTTCAGTTAGCAGCAGTAGCGAAGGAATCGCTCGATCGGGTTCAGTTAACAGCCATCGATCAATCGCTCGGGTTCAGTAACGCGTAGTCTGCAGTGCAATCGCTCGGGTTCAGTTAGAGCCCAACGCCTCGCTCGGGTTCAGTTAGAACCAACGCCTCGCACACACGCGCGTACGTGTACGAGAGAAACGCGCATCGCTCGGCCCCCGACCTCCCACTGTAACCGGGAACTCCCCGAAATTTTCCTCCCCCTCGCTTCTACCACGGTTTTTTCCGTCATGGACGGCCCAAAGAATGTCATGCAGCTGCATCTCCGTCCCGCCCAGGACGAAAAGCCCATTTTCTGTCATGATTTTTTGTCATAGAAGTAGGAGCCCACCACATCTATGATGATACCGGGTTTTGTCACAATTATCGTCATAGAAGTGTCATATGTATGACAGAAAAAAATTGTTTGGCCCAAAATGTCATGGATGTGTCTTTTTTTGTAGTGAGTGCTGCCCGATAAGTCTGGCCCGCTGCCTGATTCTAGGTTCAGGGCTTGGGTGATGTCCTCCCGTAAGCGGGTATCCGGCTCGGAGAGCTCGGGAATCCGGACATAGTTAGTCCTCAAAATAGAGGAAGAATCACCGCATTGTTCCTCCACTACCACGATATGATGGGTGACTGGTGGAGAGTTAATCTCCCTTTGATCGGGTTTAAGCCCAATCCGATCATAGTCTGTAGCGACTCCCAAGGTGGCGATATGATCCAAGAGCTCGTTTAGGGAAGAGAGCTCCATTGGATCCATCTGCTCGGCGAATTCCGAGCCAACATGGAGGTTGTTTTTGATGAGCCAAGAAGTCATCGTCGGTGCAGCAGCCGAACAGGCGGTCATGACGAAACTGCCTAGCCGGAGAGTTTGGCCGACAGCCGGGGCTCCCCCGGCGGTAATGTTGTTTTTAACAACGAGATGAGGCATCCTTCCTTACGGCGACGACACAGAGGAACTCTCAATGAAAGCACCAATGTCGGTGTCAAAATTGGTGGATCTCGGGTAGGGGGTCCCAAACTATGCGTCTAAGGCGGATGGTAACAGGAGGCAGGGGACACGATGTTTTACCCAGGTTCGGGCCCTCTTGATGGAGGTAAAACCCTACGTCCTGCTAGATTATTCTTGATAATATGAGTAGTACAAGAGTTGATCTACCACGAGATCGGAGAGGCTAAACCCTAGAAGCTAGCCTATGGTACGATTGTATGTTGTCCTACGGACTAAAACCCTCCGGTTTATATAGACACCGGAGGGGGCTAGGGTTACACAAGGTCGGTTACAAAGGAGGAGATATACATATCCGTATTGCCTAGCTTGCCTTCCACGCCAAGTAGAGTCCCATCCGGACAGGGGACGAAGTCTTAAATCTTGTATCTTCATGGTCCAACAGTCCGGCCAAAGGATATAATCCGGATACCCCCTAATCCAGGACTCCCTCACCCTATCTTTGTCTGTATCCGATTAAAACTCCATACCCATAAGTATTGCGCGAGTGTCAGCAATTGTGAAAGATTATATGATAGTTGAGTATGTGGACTTGCTGAAAAGCTCTTATACATTGACTCTTCCCTATGTTATGATAAATTGCAATTGCTTCAATGACTGAGATTGTAGTTTGTTAGGTTTCAATGAAGTTTACGATTCATACTTGATATTGTGATTGAATTATTACTCTAGCATTAGAGATCATATGACAAGAATTATATAAGTTGCTATTCTAAGAATGATCATGATGCCATCATGTCCGTATTTTATTTTTATCGACACCTCTATATCTAAACATGTGGACATATTTTTCGATTTCGGCTTTTCGCTTGAGGACAAGCGAGGTCTAAGCTTGGGGGAGTTGATACGTCCATTTTGCATCATGCTTTTATATCGATATTTATTGCATTATGGGCTGTTATTACACATTATGTCACAATACTTATGACTATTCTCTCTTATTTTACAAGGTTTACATAAAGAGGGAGAATGCCGGCAGCTGGGATTCTGGGCTGGAAAAGGAGGAAATATTAGAGATCTATTCTGCACAACTCCAAAAGTTCTAAAACTTCACAGAAGATGTTTTCCAAATATATAAAAAGTACCGAGAGCAAGAACTTCACCAGGGGGCCACACCCTGCCCACGAGGGTGGGGGTGCGCCCTACCCCCCTGGGCGCGCCCCCTACCTCGTGGGCTCCCTGGTGGCCCTCCGGTGGCCATCTTCTGCTATATGAAGTCTTCTGATGGGAAAAAAATCATAAGCCATCTTCTTGAACGAAACTCCACTGCCACGAGGCGGAACCTTGGCGGAACTAATCTAGGGCTCTGGCGGAGCTGTTCTGCCAGGGGAAACTTCCCTCCCGGAGGGGAAAATCATCGCCATCGTCATCATCAACGCTCCTCTCATCGGGAGAGGGCAATCTCCATCAACATATTCATCAGCAGCATCTCATCTCAAAATCCTAGTTCATCTCTTGTATCCAATTCTTGTCTCCAAGTCCGGGATTGGTGCTAGTAGGTTGCTAGCAGTGTTAATTATTCCTTGTAGTTGATGCTAGTTGGCTTAATTGGTGGAAGATCATATGTTTAGATCATATATGCATATTAATACCCCTCTGATTATGAACATGTTTATGCTTTGTGAGTAATTACTTTTGTTCCTGAGGACATGGGAGAAGTCTTGCTATTAGTAGTCATGTGAATTTGGTATTCGTTCGATATTTTGATGGGATGTATGTTGTCTCTCCTCTAGTGGTGTTATGTGAATGTAGACTACATGACACTTCACCATTATTTGGGCCTATAGGAAGGCATTGGGAAGTAATAAGTAGATGATGGGTTGCTAGAGTGACAGAAGCTTAAACCCTAGTTTATGCGTTGCTTCATAAGGGGCTGATTTGGATCCATATGTTTCATGCTATGGTTAGGTTTACCTTAATACTTTTGCTGTAGATGCGGATGCTTGCAATAGAGGTTAATCATAAGTGGGATGCTTGTCCAAGTAAGGGTAGTACCCAAGCACCGGTCCACCCACATACCAAATTATCAAAGTACCGAACGCGAATCATATGAATGTGATGAAAACTAGCTTGACGATATTCCCATGTGTCCTCGGGAGCGCTTTACATCTTATAAGAGTTTTTCCAGGCTTGTCCTTTGCTACAAAAAGGATTGGGCCACCTTGCTGCACCATATTTACTTTTGTTACTTGTTGCTTGTTACAAATTATCTTATCACAAAACTATCTGTTACCACTTATTTCAGTACTTGCAGAGAATACCTTGCTGGAAACCTCTTATCATTTCCTTCTGCTCCTCGTTGGGTTCGACACTCTTACTTATCGAAAGGACTACGATAGATCCCCTATACTTTTGGGTCATCACTCATGTCCATGGTTAGGAAAACTTAACCATCTTTGATCAACGAGCTAGTCAAGTAGAGGCTCACTAGGGACACATTGTTTGTCTATGTATTCACACACGTATTAAGGTTTCCGATCAATAAAATTCTAGCATGAATAATAAACATTTATCATGATATAAGGAAATATAAAATAACAAATTTATTATTGCCTCTAGGGCATATTTCCTTCAGTCTCCCACTTGCACTAGAGTCAATAATCTAGTTCACATCGCAATGTGATTTAACACAAATAGTTCACATCTTTATGTGATTAATACCCATAGTTCACATCTCCATGTGACCAACACCCAAAGTGTTTACTAGAGTCAATAATATAGTTCACATCGCTATGTGATTAACACCCAAAGAGTACTAAGGTGTGATCATGTTTTTCTTCTGAGAGAAGTTTAGTCAACGGGTCTGTCACATTCACATTTGTATGTATTTTGCAAATTTCTTTGTCTACAATGCTCTGCCTGGAGCTACTCTAGCTAATTGATGCCACTTTCAATACATATCCAGATTGAGACTCAGAGTCATCTGGATCGGTGTAAAAGCTTGCATCGACGTAACCCTTTACGACGAACTCTTCGTCACCTCCATAACCGAGAAACATTTCCTTAGTCCTCTTTAGGTGCCTAAGGATAATTTTGACTGATGTCCAGTGATCTACTCCTAGATCACAATTGTACCCCTTTGCCATATACATGGCAAGACACATTTGGTCTGGTACACAGCATGGCATACTTTATAGAACCTATGGCTGAGGCATAGGGAATGACTTTCATTCTCTCTCTATCTTGTGCCGTGGTCGGGTTTTGAGTCTTACTCAACTTCATACCTTACAACTCAGCCAAGAACTCCTTCTTTGACTGATCCATTTTGAACTCCTTCAAAATCTTATCAAGGTATGTACTCATCGAAAGTCTTATCAAGCGTCTTGATCTATCTTTATAGATCTTGATGCCCAATATGTAAGTAGCTTCATCGAGGTCTTTCTTTGAAAAACTCCTTTCAAACACTCCTTTATGCTTTCCAGAAAATTCTACATCATTTCCGATCAACAATATGTCATTCACATATACTTATCAGAAAGGTTGTAGTGCTCCCACTCACTTTCTTGTAAATACAGGCTTCACCACAAGTCTATATAAATCTATATGCTATGATCAACCCATCAAAGCGTATATTCCAACTCCGAGATGCTTGCACTAGTCCATAGATGGATCGCTGGAGTTTGCACACTTTGTTAGCACCTTAGGATCGGCAAAACCTTTTGGTTGCATCATATACAACTCTTCTTTAAGAAGTCCATTAAAGAATGCATTTTTGACACCCGTTTGCTAGATTTAATAAAATGCGGCAATTGCTAACATTTTTCGGACAGACTTAAGTATCGCTACGACTGAGAAAATCTCATCGTAATCAACACCTTGAACTTGTCAAAAACTTTTTGCGATAAGTCGAACTTTGTAGATAGTAACACTACCATCAGTGCCCGTATTCCTCTTGAAGATACATTTATTCTCTATGGCTTGCCGATCATCGGGCAAGTCAACCAAAGTCCATACTTTGTTCTCATACATGGATCCCATCTCAGATTTCATGGCCTCAAGCCATTTTGTGGAATCTGGGCTCATCATCGCTTCCTCATTGTTCGTAGGTTCGTCATGGTCTAGTAACATGACTTTCAGGACAGGATTACTGTACCACTCTGGTGCGGAACATGCTCTGGTTGACCTACGAGGTATGGTAGTAACTTGATCTGAAGTTTCATGATCATTATCATTAGCTTCCTCTCTAGTTTGTGGGCATCACGGGAACAGTTTTCTCTGATGAGCTACTTTCCAATTTGAGAGAAGGTACAATTACCTCATCAAGTTCCACTTTCCTCCCATTCACTTCTTTCAAGAGAAACTCCTCTAGAAAGGATCCATTCTTAGCAACAAAGATCTTGCCTTCGGATTTGTGATAGAAGGTGTACCCAACAGTTTCTTTTGGGTATCCTATGAAGACACACTTCTCTGATTTGGGTTTGAGCTTATCAGGTTGAAATTTTTTCACATAAGAATCGCAACCCCAAACTTGAAGAAACGACACCTTAGGTTTCTTGCCAAACCACAGTTCATACGGTGTCGTCTCAACGGATTTAGATGGTGCCCTATTTAACGTGAATGCATCTGTCTCTAATGCATAACCCCAAAACAATAGTGGTACATCGGTAAGAGATATCATAGATTGCACCATATCTAATAAAGTACTATTACGATGTTCGGACACACCATTACGCTGTGGTGTTCCAGGTGGCATGAGTAGTGAAACTATTCCACATTGTTTTAAATGAAGGCCAAACTCGTAACTCAAATATTCACCTCCGCGATCAGATCATAGAAACTTTTATTTTCTTGTTACGATGATTCTTCACCTCACTCTGAAATTCCTTGTACTTTTCAAATGTTTTAGACTTGTGTTTCATTAAGTAGATATACCCATATCTGCTCAAATCATCTGTGAAGGTCAGAAAATAACGATACCCGCTATGTGCCTCAATAGTCATCGGACCGCATACATCGGTATGTATTATTTCCAGTAAGTCATTGGCTCACTCCATTTTTCTGGAGAACGGAGTTTTAGCCATCTTGCCCATGAGGCATGGTTTGCATGTATCAAATGCTTCATAATCAAGTGATTCCAAAAGTCCATCAACACGAAGTTTCTTCAGGCGCTTTACACCAATATGACCTAAACGGCAGTGCCAAAAATATGTTGCACTATCATTATCAACTTTGCATCTTTTGGCATCAATATTATGAATATGTGTATTACTACGATCGAGATTCAATAAACCATTTACGTTGGGTGTATGACCATCGAAGGTTTTATTCGTGTAAACAGAACAACAATTGTTCTCTGACTTAAATGAATAATCGTATTGCAATAAACATGATCCAATCATATTCACGCTCAACGCAAACACCAAATAACATTTATTTAGGTTCAACACTAATCCCGAAGGTAGAAGGAGTATGCGATGGTGATCTTATCAACCTTGGAATCACTTCCAACACACATCGTTACCTTGACCTTAACTAGTCTCTGTTCATTTTGCAACTCCTGTTTCGAGTTACTAATCTTAGCAACTGAACCGGCATCAAATACCCTGGTGTTACTATGAACACTAGTATAGTACACATCAATAACATGTATATTAAATATACCTTTGCTTACTTTGCCATCCTTCTTATCCGCCAATTATTTGGGGTAGTTTCGCTTCCAGAAACCATTCTCTTTGCAGTAGAAGCACTTAGTTTCAGGCTTAGGTCTAGCTTTAGTCTTTTTCACGGGAGTAGCAACTTGCTTGACATTCTTCTTGAAGTTACCTTTCTTTTCCTTTGCCCCTTTTCTTGAAACTAGTGGTCTTGTTAACTATCAACACTTGATGCTCTTTCTTGATTTCTACCTTCGCCGATTTTAGCATCATGAAGAGCTCGGTAATCGTTTTCGTCATCCCTTGCATATTATAGTTCATCACGAAGTTCCAATAACTCGGTGATAGTGACTAGAGAACTCTATCAATCACTATCTTATCTAGAATATTAACTCCCACTTGATTCAAGCGATTGTAGTACTCAAACATTCTGAGCACATGCTCACTGGTTGAGCTATTCTCCTCCATCTTGTGGGCAAAGTACTTTGTCAGAGGTCTCATACCTCTCAACTCGGGCATGAGTCTGAAATATCAATTTCAGCTCTTGGAACATCTTATATGCTCCGTGGCGTTCAAAACGGTTTTGAAGTCCTGGTTCTAAGCTGTAAAGCATGGCACACTAAACTATCAAGTAGTCACCATACCGAGCTTGCCAAACGTTCATAACGTTTGCATCTGCTCCTGCAATAGGTCTGTCATCTAGCGGTGCATCAAGGACATAATTCTTCTGTGCAACAATATGAGGATAATCCTCAGATCACGGACCCAGTTCGCATCATTGCAACTATCATCTTTCAACTTATTTTTCTCTAGGAACATATTTAAAATAAACGGGGAGCTAAATCACAAGCTATTGATCTACAACATAGATATGCAAATACTACCAGGACTAAGTTCATGATAAATTAAGTTCAATTAATCATATTACTTAAGAACTTCCACTTAGATAGACATCCCTCGAGTCATCTAAATGATCACGTGATCCATATCAACCAAACCATGTCCAATCATCACGTGAGATGGAGTAGTTTTCAATGGTGAACATCTCTATGTTGATCATATCTACTATATGATTCACGTTCGACCTTTCGGTCTCCAGTGTTCCGAGGCCATGTCTGTACATGCTAGGCTCGTCAAGTTTAACCCGAGTATTCCGCATGTGCAAAACTGTCTTGCACCCGTTGTATGTGAACATAGAGCCTATCACACCCGATCATCACGTGGTGTCTCAGCACGAAGAACTTTCGTAACGGTGCATACTCAGGGAGAACACTTATACCTTGAAATTTAGTGAGGGATCATCTTATAATGCTACCGCCGTACTAAGAAAAGTAAGGTGCATAAAATATAAACATCACATGCAATCAAAATATGTGACATGATATGGCCATCATTATCTTGTGCTTTTGATATCCATCTCCAAAGCACCGTCATGATCTCCATCATCACCGGCTTGACACCTTGATCTCCATCATAGCGTCGTTGTCGTCTCGCCAACTATTGCTTCTATGACTATCGCTAACGCATAGTGATAAAGTAAAGCAATCACATGGTGATTGCATTTCATACAATAAAGCGACAACCATAGGGCTCCTGCCAGTTCCCGATAACTTTTACAAAACATGATCATCTCATACATCAAAATATATCGCATCATGTCTTGACCATATCACATCACAACATGCCCTGCAAAAACAAGTTAGACGTCCTCTACTTTGTTGTTGCAAGTTTTACGTGGCTGCTACGGGCTTCTAGTAAGAACCGTTCTTACCTACGCATCAGAACCACAACAATTTTTCGTCAAGTGTGATCTGTTAACCTTCAACAAGGACCGGTCGTAGTCAAATTCGATTCAACTAAAATTGGAGAAACAGACACCCGCCAGCCACCTTTATGCAAAACAAGTTGCATGTCTGTCGGTGGAACCGATCTCATGAACGTGGTCATGTAAGGTTGGTCTGGACCGCTTCATCCAACTATACCGCCGAATCAAAATAACATGTTGGTGGTAAGCAGTATGATTATGTGAAAGTGCAACTATCCCTAGGTGGTTTTGGTAATTCCTAACAACATATAGCTCATTGAGCTAATGCTATTCCAAGATTAATATTTCAGGAAAAGCTCAATGAATGGAATGGCATGGATGAGGAAAGTGGACCCCTCAAAATTCTAAGGACAAAAAGATTGGCTCAAGCTCACAACTCAAGACTCTACATTTTAGATTTTAGTGATCCAAGATCACATTGAGTCTATAGGAAAAGCCAATACTATCAAGGAGGGATGAGGTGTTGCTTGATTAGGTTCTTGCTTCATAGTGCTTAGTGATATGCTCCAAAACCCTCAACTACCTTCCCACATCCACATATGACCTAAACCAAAAGTCAAACTCGGCCCCACCGATTCTTTCTATCCGGCACCACCGAGTTCCAAATGTCATAACCACTGCCACAAACCCTAGGCAAATCGGTCTCACCGATAGGGATTTCGGTCACACCGAGATGGGGTTGTAATCTCTCTGTTTCCCTTTGTAACGTTTCGGTCCTACCGAGATGAGCGATCGGTCCCACCGACATTGCATTGTAAACTCTCTGTTTCACTTTTGTAACATTTCGGTCCCACCGAAATGAGCGATCAGTCCCACCGAGTTTACCTGACCAACTCTTTGGTTAGCTTATTACCAAAATCGGTCCCACCGAGTTTGTGTAATCGGTCACACCGAGATTACGTTATGCCCTAACCCTAACCATATCGGTCCTACCGAGTTGCATCTCAGTCCCACTGAAAATCCTAACAGTCACTAGGTTTGCTAAATCGGTCCGACCGAGTTTTTCAATTCGGTCTCATCGAGATTGGTAAATTGTGTGTAACGGTTAGTTTTTGTGTGGAGGCTATATATACCCCTCCACCCACTCTTCATTCGTGGAGAGAGCCATCAGAAGATACCTACACTTCCAATACACATTTTCTGAGGGAGAACCACCTACTCATGTGTTGAGGCCAAGATATTCCATTCCTACCATATGAATCTTGATCTCTAGCCTTCCCCAAGTTGCTTTCCACTCAAATCTTCTTTCCACCAAATCCATATCCTGTGAGAGAGAGTTGAGTGTTGGGGAGACTATCATTTGAAGCACAAGAGCAAGGAGTTCATCATCAACACACCATTTGTTACTTCTTGGAGAGTGGTGTCTCCTAGATTGGCTAGGTGTCACTTGGGAGCCTCCGACAAAGATTGTGGAGTTGAACCAAGGAGTTTGTAAGGGCAAGGAGATCGCCTACTTCGTGAAGATCTACCGCTAGTGAGGCAAGTCCTTCGTGGGCGATGGCCATGATGTGATAGACAAGGTTGCTTCTTTGTGGACCCTTCGTGGGTGGAGCCCTCCGTGGACTCGTGCAACCGTTACCCTCCGTGGGTTGAAGTCTCCATCAACATGGATGTACGATAGCACCACCTATCGGAACCACGACAAAAACATCCGTGTCTCCAATTGCGTTTGAATTCTCCAAACCCTTCCCTTTACATTCTTGCAAGTTGCATGCTTTACTTTCCGCTGCTCATAGACTCTTTGCATGCTTGCTTGAATTGTGTCAAGATTGCTTGACTTGTGCTAAGATAGCTAAAATCTGCCAAAGACTAAAATTGGGAAAAGGATATATTTTTATTTGGTCAAGTAGTCTAATCACCCCCCCTCCAGACATACTTTCGATCCTACAAGTGGTATCAGAACCTTGGTCTCCATTTGCTTTGATTTCCATAGCTTTTGGTGGTCATAGCCTTGGTTACACAACCTAGGAGAGTATGGCGTCTAGCGAGGGAAATTATCACTGTAGAGGTCCTTACTTTGATGGTACTAATTTTGCTAGTTGGAAGCATAAGATGAAAATGCATATTATTGGACATAACCCCGCCGTTTGGGCTATTGTGTGTGTTGGCTTGCAAGGTGAATTCTTTGATTGGAGAGAACCGAATCGTGAAGCTACTGCGGATGAGATGAAGATGCTACAATACAACGCTCAAGCTTGTGATATCCTCTTCAATGGATTGTGCCCCGAAGAATTCAAAAAAATCAGCCGTCTTGAGAATGCAAAGGAAATTTGGGATACTTTGATTGATATGCACGAAGGTACCGACTCCGTCAAGGAATCCAAGTTGTATGTGCTTCAAAGTCAACTTGACAAGTTCAAAATGAAGGATGGTGAAGGTGTCGCTGAGATGTACTCTAGGCTTGCTCTTATCACAAATGAGATTGCCGGCTTAGGAAGTGAAGAGATGACCGACAAATTCATCATCAAGAAGATCCTAAGAGCCTTGGATGGAAAATACGATACCGTATGCACATTGATCCAAATGATGCCAAATTACAAAGATCTCAAGCCAACGGAAGTCATTGGAAGAATTGTTGCTCATGAGATGTCACTCAAGGATAAGGAGGAACTTCACAACAAATCAAGTGGTGCTTACAAAGCCTCATGTGAAGCCCCCACATCATCAAGTGAGAAACAAACCTTCAATGAAGAATTGAGCCTAATGGTGAAGAACTTCAAAAAGTTCTACAAGAGTAGAAGCAAGGAGAGAAGTTCCAAGTCAAGGTCCTACAATGACAAAATATCTTCTAGACGAGAGCGAAACCGCTACAATTGTGGAAGACCCGGTGTCGGTGTCAAAACCGGCGGATCTCGGGTAGGGGGTCCCGAACTGTGCGTCTAGGATGGATGGTAACAGGAGGCAAGGGACACGAAGTTTTACCCAGGTTCGGGCCCTCTTGATGGAGGTAAAACCCTACGTCCTGCTTGATTAATATTCATGATATGGGTAGTACAAGAGTAGATCTACCATGAGATCGGAGAGGCTAAACCCTAGAAGCTAGCCTATGGTATGATTGTTGTTCTGTATGTTGTCCTACCGACTAAAACCCTCCGGTTTATATAGACACCAGAGAGGGTTAGGGTTACACAAAGTCGGTTACAATGGTAGGAGATCTGCATATCCGTATCGCCAAGCTTGCCTTCCACGCCAAGGAAAGTTCCTTCCGGACACGGGACGAAGTCTTCAATCTTGTATCTTCATAGTCCAGGAGTCTGGCTGAAGGTATAGTCCGGCCATCCGGACACCCCCTAATCCAGGACTCCCTCAATAGCCCCTGAACCAGGCTTCAATGACAATGAGTCCGGCGCGCAGATTGTCTTTGGCATTGCAAGGCGGGTTCTCCTCCAAATGCCGTGTACCTATTGAACAAAGTCCGGCTTCTTGTAAATGTTGCGCTCCTTGGCTTCTACGCCCAATAATGGCCGTCTCCCACATGTCAAAGGAATATGAAAAGTTTGAGTGTTTTTACATCCACACCCCTAGCCGCGTAAATGAGCCACCCATTTAAGGGGACGAGGATTTAGATCCAAACCACACCTTCTCCCCCTCGCGAGTGTTCATCAGAGCGCATCCGACAAAGGTCCATACCACCATGGCCAGCCGTCGCGACTCCTCCTTTCACCCTTCCATCCCTCAGCCTGGATATTGGGAGAGATGCTCCATCCCACATAGCGAGCTAGTGACGCTCTAGACCAAGGGATTTCTCCCCCCGACCTATATGGTCCCGGTTCGAGCCGGTCTTGCCATCTATAATGGCGGAGAGCAAGCGGAGAGTGCCCCTAGTCCCTCCAAAGGAGAGCGGGTATGCCTCGTCCCTTATTTAATAAGGGGGCTCGGATTTCCAATCCACCCGTTTCTCCGGGGGCTCCTGGAGATCTATGGCCTCCAGCTACACAATCTTACGCCTGCCTCCGTATTGCATATCGCGGGCTTCGTAGCCCTCTGTGAGCTGTTCTTGGGTGTTGAGGCTCATTTCGGGCTGTGGAAAGAGCTATTCTGCCTTGTGCCCCGTTCTCAGAAGGGGTCAATATATCAAGTGGGCGGAGCCAAAGTGTGGCGCATCGCCGGGACCGGAGATCTATCCGGAACCCCGAAGAAGGCGTCCGAGGACTGGCCTTCGGAATGGTTTTACATAGAGGATGTCCCACTGCCGGATCCTGTCTGGACCGGCCTCCCTGAGTTCGATAGTGCTCCACTAAAGAAGCGCCTAAGTTGGCGTCCACGGAGCCCTCAGAGGGAAAGTGACAAGGACGTCTGTTACCTGATGGGCCGGATAAGATTGTTAGCTCATTCCAGACTGACCATGATCGGGGTCATGGCCGCATGCATCATGCGAGGGGTGCAGCCGCTACAGTATAGAGGCCATCCCATGTGGGACTTCAACGGGGAGGACGACGCCACCCGCTACGGCCGTAAGGGGCCGGATTCGGCTGCGGCTCTAACAAAGACCTTGTCCGCTTTGTACAAGGGAGAAGAGGAGGAATTTCTCCGCGTCGACCCAAAGGGTGGATTTTCTATGTACAATCCCCCAAGCTGGGTAAGTGGCCACATTTACCTGCCCATTCGTTTTATATTCCCATTGTTAAATATTCAGTCTAACGACTTCAACGCAGGAACTGCGCCAGGCTATTAAAGAAATAAACAACCCTCCTCCACAACCTGAGGACCAAGGCCGGTCCCTCGACCCGGCCTCTCAAGAGGATCCGGACTTATCTGTGGAGCTGATTGATGGAGTGTTCCATCAATTGAGCAAGGACAACGCCTTGGTGGCCATTACGGCTGATTACCCAGGGCTAATCCCGGCCTCCCAAGTAACTGAGATCGAAGTCCCAGTACCCCAAATAGGGGTCCGCCCTTTCACGTTTTCAGTTTCCTGATTACAACCAAGCTTTGTAGGGGAGGTTTTTGAGACGGGAGGCCGAACCTGCGGCGACAAGCCAACGAGGGGCCGCAGGGCCCCGTGGGCAGAAAAGAGGTGCAGTCCGGACCGAGGCGTCAGTGCAAAGGTATGGCACGCCCCCTTATCCCAGGTGTTATACCTGCAAGGCATATTAACACTTGTGCTCTCTTCAGGACAAAGAGACCCCGCCGGACTATATCCGGAGAGGCGGCCAATCGCGCCTCCACCAGCCAGGCTCCAAAGCCTGGTCCGGAGGCAGAGGCGGACACAAGGCGCGCACCGGACGCTCCTCCGACGGAGGATGTGGACAGGCTGTCTGCCACCCATTCTGAGGTGGAGAGTGCCATGAACCACAGGCGTCGCCGGACAATTCTCCGCGACGCTTGTTTCTTCCAAGAGGCATTAGATGCCTTCAATTCGGGAGATGCGTACCCCCGTGCCGCTCAAAATGGTCTCGCCAGAGCCACGGAGCAATATGTAAAAGACATACGGGTAAGAAAATTTTGGTAATTATATATATATATATATACCAGTAGCCCCCGAGACTTGAAACAGTTAGAATAACTGATTTAAGGATCATTTGTTATGCAGGTTCTTACAGAAAAGAATTCCCTACTGTCCAAGGAGCTGGAAGAGTGCAAAGCCCAACTTGAGGCCGCACTAGCCACGACAGGGGAGCCCAAGGGGACCTCCTCTGGTAACATACACTTCAAAAGATAAGTATTTTGCGAAGCACGGCATGGGTGCGAATCTGACAAATGAAATTGTAGATGGCGCCGGGTTGAATCCGAAAAGGCAACACCTCCTACACCAGTTGAAGGCTGGTGAGAAGGTGCTGACAAAGGTGAGGCGGGAGAAGAACGATCTCCAAGATGCCAACACCAAGCTGGGCGTCGAACTGAAAGATGTTCGTGCCCAGGTGTCACACTCCGTTAAGGAGAATCAGCGGCTTCAGCGCGACATATTTAGTAAATGCTTAAACGAACCTTTGAAAAAAATTCGGCGGGGAAGTCGACTAATAGAGTAATGTCTGTAGGTGTGCTAACAGGTCGTCCTGTAGAGGAGATGCCCGGTTCTACGGGTGACCTTCTTCCTGAGCTCTCGCAACTGCTCGAGCGAGTTCGGCAGGCGATGCAAGGTGTCACCCAGGCCCTATGGCCATCCATCTCCATGCCCGAAGGTCTTGGAGAGCTTGCGGGGAAGCTAAAGGGAGCACGGCGGCGCTTTCGATTGTGGAAGATATCTGCCTGCCGTCAAGGTGCTAGGGAGGCCTGGGCCATGGTGAAGACGCGGTACACAAAGGCTGACCCCAACCACATGGCTGAGATCGGTCCTGTGGGGCCTGATGGGAAGGAGATCCCTGTAAGCTTAGTGTATGGCCAAGTAGAATTGGCCGCAAAGTATTCCCAGCAGGACTGTAAATTAGACAGCCTGTTAGATGGTATTGAAGAGGAATACAATCAGCCAAAATGACTATGTAATTTAATTGACATTTATAATGCCTTCTAGCCGGATTGTAGATCGTTTGTCATGGCCGACCTTTTCGCTTCAGCCTCAGGACCTGACGGTCCGGAGTGTGTCTGAATTCCCATGCGGTTATATAAGAACTGGGGAATGCATGGAGACCAGGCGTAGGGGTTATTAGTGCGTGAACAGAAAAGTGCCCGACTAGTTATGTTATATTACATGGTTAGTAAGAAACATCTTCCAGGGAGAATAGTTCCGTTAGGGGTTCCTTTCCCTGGGAGGCATGACCTAAAGTGCATGCCCATTCTGCGAGAAAGACGCAGGAAAAAGCATCTGGGGGTGCATAAATAAATAAGTGAAAAGATCATCTTTTAGGTCACCGACCGAATATTCCCTTAAGAACGCTAGCTTTCGGCTTCACCCAGTCTGAGGTACACATCCGGCTGATCCGGCAGTAACAATCGCAGAGGTGCTCCCTTTACCGCCTAGCCGAATAATCAGGAACGTAGGGGTAAGCACAGGAGCCAGGCAACCCAGCTTGGCCAAAACTTAAGTCATATCGATGCATATAATGGTGAAATAAAAGGTACATGCGGAAGTGTAACACATGTGTTGGGCATGAAGCCCGTATAAATAAGCTTCTGTTAAAAGAAGCCCCTAGGTTTAATGAGTGCGAATAGCACGTCAGTTGATGAGCCTTTAAAGGCTATAAGAGAAAGGAAGGGGAGAAGGAGAGAAATGTAAGACAGACAGTATATAAAAAATGGACAGAGGAAGGAGACGAACACAGAGTCCGGCGCTAGGCATAGAATCTTCGGAGACGGGCTGCATTCCATGGGTTCAGCTCGATTTGGTTATCCGATGCATCTCGCAGGCGGTACACATCACCAGTCGGGACTTGGTCAATTATGAAGGGACCTTCCCACTTGGGCTTGAGTTTGTCCTTTTTCTTGTCCGGAAGGCGTAGAACTAATTCGCCAACGTTGTAATTTTTGGCCCGTACTTCTTTGCTTTGGTATCTTCGAGCCTGCTATTGATAGAATGAGGAACGGGCTTTTGCCACATCGCGATCCTCCTCCAATGCGTCCAAACTGTCCTGCCGATCGAGCTCGGCTTCTCTTTCTTCGTACATGCGCACTCGAGGTGATTCATGAATTATGTCGCAAGGCAAAATTGCCTCTGCGCCGTACACCATAAAGAATGGTGTGTATCCGGTGGTGCGATTCGGCGTGGTCCGCAGCCCCCAGAGTACGGAGTCGAGCTCCTCAACCCAGTGTGTGTTAGATTCCTTAAGGGACCGCACTAGTCTGGGTTTGATGCCGCTCATGATAAGACCATTTGCACGTTCGACCTGGCCGTTAGTTTGTGGGTGATAGACGGAAGCATAAACGAGCTTGATGCCCATGTTTTTGCACCAGAGTTTTACCTCGTCGGCCGTAAAGTTTGTGCCGTTATCAGTGATGATGCTGTGGGGGACGCCGTAACGGTGTACAACCCCGGATATAAAGTCTATCACCGGTTCGAATTCGGCCGTCTTAACAGGCTTGGCTTCTATCCATTTGGTGAACTTATCCACCATGACCAGTAAGTATTTTTGCTTGTGGGTTCCGCCTTTAAGGGGTCCAACCATGTCAAGCCCCCAGACCGCGGAGGGCCAAGTGATGGGGATAGTTTGGAGGGCGGTGGGTGGCATATGGCTTTGGTTTGCAAAGAGCTGGCAACCGGCGCATCGTTGGACTAAGTCCTGGGCGTCTGCCCGAGCCGTCGGCCAATAAAAGCCTGTACGGAAGGCCTTGCTAACAAGGGACCGAGCTGTAGCGTGATGACCGCCGATTTCGGCATGAATTTCAGCCAGGAGGTTCTGCCCTTCCTCTTCGGAGATGCACCTTTGAAGGACTCCGGTAGTGCTTTTCTTATAAAGCTCTCCCTCGTGGACTTTGTAGGCTTTGGATCGCCGCACTATGCAGCGTGCCTCATTTTGGTCCTCGGGGAGTTCCTGCCTAGTAAGGTAGGCGAGGAATGGTTCTGTCCATGGGGCGATGACGGCCATTATTACGTGGGCTGAAGGTGTTATTTCCTTGGCAGAGCCTCCGATTGTGTCAGAATGTTCGGTGTCGGGCAGTGCGGTTGGGTCCGGGCTGTTATTGTTCGGCTCCCCTTCCCATAGTACGGATGGCTTAAACAGCCTTTCCAAGAAGATGTTGGGGGGGGGACTACATCTCGTTTTGCGCCAATGCGTGCCAGGACATCTGCCGCCTGATTATTTTCCCGGGCTATATGGTGAAATTCAAGCCCTTCGAACCGAGCTGACATTTTTAGGGCGGCGTTGCGGTAAGCTACCATTTTTGGATCCTTGGCATCGAAGTCTCCATTTATTTGGGATATTGCGAGGTTCGAGTCCCCGCGCACCTCTAGGCGTTGAATGCCCATGGATACTGCCATCCGGAGACCACGTAAAAGGGCCTCATATTCGGCTGCATTAATTGTTGGAGTCTGTGTACATAATCTGGAGTACGTATTGAACTGTGTCTCCTGTGGGGGACGTCAAAACGACGCCAGCTCCTAGTCCGGCCAACATCTTGGAGCCGTCGAAATGCATGATCCAATTTGAATATGTGTCGTACTCTTTAGGGAGTTCGGCCTCCGTCCATTTTGCGACGAAGTCGGCCAAAATTGCGACTTGATGGCTCGCCGTGGTTTATAAGTTATGTCGAATGGGAGGAGCTCAATGGCCCATTTTGCAATCCGGCCTGTTGCGTCACGGTTGTTTATAATATCGTTAAGTGGTACTTCCGAGGCTACTGTTATTGAACACTCTTGAAAGTAGTGTCGTAGCTTCCGGGATGCCATGAATACCGCGTAAGCAATCTTTTGATAATGCGGGTACCGTGATTTGCATGGAGTGAGGGCAGTGGACACATAATAGACCGGCTTTTAAAGGGGGAATTTGTGTCCGTCCGTTTCTCATTCGACGACGAGTACTGCGCTTACCACCTGATGTGTTGCTGCAATGTACAATACCATTGGTTCGCCAATGTTTGGCGCGGCCAGGACTAGGTTTGTTGCCAGTATGGCTTTTATTTCGTCGAGTCCAGCCGTGGCTGCATCCGTCCATTCGAAGTGTTCGGTGCGCCGAAGGAGGCGGTAAAGGGGTAGGGCCTTTTCCCCCAAGCGGGAGATAAAGCGGCTTAGAGCCGCCACGCATCCGGTTAACTTTTGTATTTGTTTGAGGTCCTTTGGGATATCCAATTGTGACAGAGCTCGGATCTTGGCTGGATTTGCTTCAATTCCTCTACTGGATACAATGAAGCCCAAGAGCTTTCCGGCTGGGACGCCGAAAACGCATTTTTCCGGGTTGAGCTTGATGTCGTATGTTCGGAGGTTATCAAATGTGAGCCTCAAGTCGTCTACTAGAGATTCGACATGTCTTGTTTTGATGACCACATCATCTACATATGCCTCCACTGTTTTGCCGATCTGGTTTGCCAGACATGTCTGAATCATGCGCTGATATGTTGCGCCGGCGTTTTTGAGCCCGAAGGGCATTGTGTTGAAGCAGAATGGGTCGTATGGTGTGATAAATGCTGTTGTGGCTTGGTCTGATTCTGCCATCTTGATTTGATGGTAGCCGGAATATGCGTCGAGGAAACACAACGAATCGTGTCCTGCGGTAGCATTGATAATTTGATTGATGCGGGGGAGGGGGAAGGGATCCTTTGGGAAAGCCTTGTTAAGGCCGTTGAAATCAACGCACAGGCGCCAGGATTTGTCCTTCTTTGGTACCATCACCAGGTTTGCTAGCCAGTCCGGATGTTTTATATCTCTGATGAATCCGGCCTCCAATAGCTTTGCTAGCTCCCCTCCCACGGCCTGTCTCTTAGGTTCGGAAAAACGCCGAAGAGCTTGCTTGACAGGTTTGAATCCTTTTTGGATATTTAAGCTATGCTCGGCCAGTCTGCGTGGGATTCCTGGCATGTATGAAGGGTGCCAAGCGAAAATGTCCCAGTTCTCTCGTAGGAACTCTCGCAGTGCGGCATCTACATCAGGGTTTAACTGTGCCCCGATGGAAGCTGTTTTATTGGGGTCCGTTGGATGGACCTGGAATTTGACTATTTTGTCCGCTAGTTTAAAAGAGGTGGACTTGGATCTTTTGTCGAGTACCACATCGTCCCTATTCACCATGGAGCGCAGCGCAGTCAGTTCCTCAGCCGCTAGGGCTTCGGACAGTGCCTTGAGGGCCAGTGCAGCTGTCTTGTTTTCGGCGCGGAGTGCTATGTCCGGATCACTAGCGAGAGTGATGATCCCGTTGGGCCCGGGCATCTTGAGCTTCATGTACCCGTAATGGGGTATTGCTTGGAAGATTGTAAACGCTTCCCGCCCTAGCAGAGCGTGATAACCGCTGCTGAACGGAGCCACATGGAACGTGACCTCTTCGGACCTGTAATTATCCGGCGTGCCGAACACCACATCTAGTGTGATTTTTCCTGTACAGCGCGCTTCCCGACTGGGGATTATTCATCTAAAGGTTGTGCTGCTTCGCTCAATGCGATTCCAGTCTATTTCCATTTTTTGTAGGGTTTCCTCATAAATGAGGTTCAATTCGCTGCCGCCGTCCATGAGTACCTTGGTAAGACGAAAGTCGTCCACTATTGGACTGAGGACCAATGCGACTGGTACTCGGGCTGTTCGAAATTTAGGTTCATCACTGGCGTTAAAGGTAATAGCCGTGTCACTCCATGGGTTTATTGTTGCTACTTGGTAGACTTCGGCAAGGCTGCGGAGTGTCCTTTTTCGCATGTTATTTGATGCAAAAGTCTCGAAGACTGTTAATACCGTATTGGTGTCTCTGGGGTGGCTTTCTGTGGCCTCCGGAATTAGGAGATCTTCGCCAATTTTGGCCACCTGCCGGAGTATCCAACATGCTCTAAGGTTGTGAGTTGGTGTGGCGTCCTCTGTACTGTGAATTTTACAGGGTCCATTAAGCCATCCTTCCAATACGGTTCCATGCCCTGTAGAGGGTTTTTGCTTTTTGGTGTTTGACCTGGGTGTCTGGCGATGACGCACCCTTTTATTTCGGACTGGGTTTGTGTTCAGGGCCGGATTGTCCCAAAATTTTATTTTGGTTTTCCAGGCGCTTTCCATCGCACAGTACTTTCGTATAATGGACGCCAAGTCAGCGAAGCATGTAATATCACGGCGACTTATGGTGTTGAGGATTCCCTTGTCCGTGCAATTATTGCAGAAGAGTGAGATTGCGTCTTCCTCGCGGCAGTCCCTTATCCTGTTCCTAACTAGGAGGAATCTGGCCCAGTAATGATGTACTGTTTCTTCAGGCTCTTGTCTGATTTGGGATAGATCACTTATGTTCGGGTGGGTGGGTGGAATTAAATCCGAAGCCTCACCCCATCTGAGGCTCAGAGGCCGAGGAATTTACGAACTTGAAAATTTGGATTCCTGGATGTTATCCAATGAATCCAGTCCGTCGCCTGACTCTAAGTTTAGGTCTTGAGTGATATCCTCCCCTCCGCGGGTATCCAGCTTGGAGGGTCGGGAATCCGGACGTAGCTAGTCCTTAAGATAGATGAGGGGTCGCCGCACTGTCCCTCTACCACGGCAACGTGATGGGTGACTTGGGGAGAGTTAATCTCTCTTAGATCGGGCTTAGGCTCAATCTGGTCGTAATCCGTAGCGACTCCCAGGGCGGCGATGCGATCCAAGAGCTCGTTTATGGAGGAGAGCTCCATTGGATCTAACTGCTCGGCGAGTTCCGAGCTGACATGAAGATTGTTTTCGATAGCTCGAGAGGTCATCGTCGGCGCAGAAGCTGAACAGGCAGTCATAAGAAAACCACCTAGCCGAAGGGTTTGGCCGACAGCCAAAGCTCCCTTAGCAATGGTGCCGTCTTTAAAGACGGGGCAAGGCATCCTTCCTGATGGCGACGACACAGAGGAACTCTCAATGAAAGCACCAATGTTGGTGTCAAAACCGGCGGATCTCGGGTAGGGGGTCCCGAACTGTGCGTCTAGGCCGGATGGTAACAGGAGGCAAGGGACACAAAGTTTTACCCAGGTTCGGGCCCTCTTGATGGAGGTAAAACCCTACGTCCTGCTTGATAAATATTCATGATATGGGTAGTACAAGAGTAGATCTACCACGAGATCGGAGAGGCTAAACCCTAGAAGCTAGCCTATGGTATGATTGTTGTTCTGTATGTTGTCCTACGAACTAAAACCCTCCGGTTTATATAGACACCGGAGAGGGTTAGGGTTACACAAAGTCAGTTACAATGGTAGGAGATCTACATATCCGTATCGCCAAGCTTGCCTTCCATGCCAAGGAAAGTTCCTTCCAGACACGGGACGAAGTCTTCAATCTTGTATCTTCATAGTCCAGGAGTCCGGCTGAAGGTATAGTCCGGCCATCCGGACACCCCCTAATCTAGGACTCCCTCACCCGGACACTACTCCAATGAGTGTATGGCTCCCCACAAGAGAAGAGAAGATTCTCCCAAAAGAAGAAGTAGAAGAGAAGAATCACCATCAAGGGAAATAAGGAGTAGGGATGATCGATATGAACGAAGACACCCTCGGAGAAGCAAGGATTCGGAAAGGAAGGACAAGTCATCAAGGAGCTACACAAAACGAAGACATCAAGCTCATGTTGGTGAATGGGTATCCGGCTCCGACTCTGACAATGACTCCGAGAGAAGCTATCACCACGACTTCGAATATACTCAAGATGAAGGTGTTGCCGGTCTAGCACTTGTGTCAACCAACTCCTACGACATATTCGATTCACCAAATGAAGGAATTGGAAGATGCTTCATGGCAAAAGGTCCAAAGGTATCACACCCCGAGTGTGTTGATTTCAATAGTGATGAAGATGACTTGTTAGGTGATGATGAGTTACTTGTTGACAACTACAGTGATGAATACTATGATGAAACGAATGACAATGATAAGGAGAATATTGAGTCTCTAACTAAATAACTAAACACTCTTAAGTTAGCTCATGAAACTATCTTAGGAGATCATCGAGAACTTTTAAGGACTCATGAGAAATTACGTTTTGAGAAGCTCAATCTTGAGCAAGAGCATGAGTTCTTAAAGGCAATCAATGATGATCTTCGCAAGAAAAGTTCTTACATTGCCAAGCGTTTACTCTTATCCACTTACATGCCTCAAGTCAAGTCTAGTAACAAGAACAAGAAAGATTCTTCTTCTAGTAGTAACAATAATCATGCTAAATCCAATGTTGTTCCTTCTAGTAGTTCTCTTGATTCCACTAATGATTCTCTTAGCCAAGTTACACTTGAGCAAGAAAATAGCTTATTGAAGGGAATTACAGAGAAAGGTGTTTACAAGAGCCTTGTCGTGAGTAAGCAATTCGAGGAAATTGTACGCAAGCAAGGAATGCACCGGAAGAATCAAGGTATTGGTTTTGAACGAAAGTTCAATGCCAATGGAGTTGAGTGGGAAGAAGATCAATAACCCAAGACGAAGGTTGTTCCTCAACAAGAGAAGTATGATCCTACTTCTTTCCAAGGGACACAAGCTCAAGATGATCTTCCACCACAAGACCACAAGCAAAAAGGCAAGGACAAGCTTCAAGAGGAAATTGATGTATTTGAAGAAGCTCCTAAGGCCTTAGTCAAGTGGGTTCCCAAGACTACATCAAGTTCCACTTCATCGAGTACAACCACAACTCCGAGGATTCCCATCAAGATGGTGTGGATCTTGAAGAAGAAGAACTAGATAGTTCTTGAGGGTGACTCCTCCAACATACTTCACTCTTATCATGTTGGCAAGAACAAGTGCAATCAACTTCCACATCTTGCACTAGTTCAAGGAGTCACAAACCCTCTTGTTGGTAAGATAAGGGACAAGGTAACCTAATGCTTTCATAGACATCATCTTGTGTGTGCATCACTCTATGTCTATGGATGTCCTTGTTTGTTCCGTGTTGGACTAACCCGTGTAGGTATTGAAAGTGCAACTAACTCCAAAGGATAGCTCCAAATGATCTACATCAACATAGAGCATCCACATCTTCAACACCTACATGAAGTCATCATCGACAAAACCCAAGGTTAGTTTATCCCTCTTAGGGTGATCTCACATCTTGGGGGAGCTTTACTCTAACAATTGAGTTAAAGCAACTCTAATGGTGTGAACACAACAACACTTTATGTAAAAGTGGTAACCCCACTTGTGCTTAAACGATGAGTATGACCTATGATCAAATGTTCTCATTTGACTCCAAAGTCAATATACTCATATATGACCTAGTCATCGCCAATTGCTTGACAGATGCTAGAATTGTTTGTGCATTCTTTGCCACATATTTCATTTGTCATTTTATTGTGTGAGCATGTTGGTTGCATAATTTACTCATTCGAGGACATCCACTTGTTGTTTTGATTGATTGGTTTCCTTTTCTTTTGGCCAAGTGGATGGACAAGAATGCCTAAGAACCTTCTCTAGATATCTATGCTTTTCTCGTCTCAAACTCTATTCATGCTGCATCACAAAATTTGATCAAGTCAGATTCGAACCACTCTGTGTGAGGAGCACTCGGAGTCCCCGATTCGTCATAGACTTAAACTTCCAAAACTTCTTTATATCTCAGTCCTGAAGATATGCAAGAGGCAAAGAAATCTATGAAGGAAAAAGGTATTAAAGTTGAGGATGTTAAAATTTTACTTCCTATTGAAGAAATACATGGGCTTAATACACCACCACTGCCTAAGGTGGTAGAGGTAAATTCTCTAATGAATTCAATGACAATGATAATCCTCACAACATGCATCCTAGCCAATGACTTTATGAGTTTGAAAACTACATTAGAAAATAAGATCACTTCAATGCAAATGTCATGAAACAATTGAAATACAATTCTAATATGATTGCTCGCTTGAGTGACTTGTTGTTTAGAATATAAAATGATGTTAGAGGAGTTGGAAAGCATACTTCTATGGTTCAAACTCAGTTAGAACAAGTTGCTAAATCACAAACAGAATTGCTTGATGAAATGAATAATAATATGCATGACTTTGCTGTTAAAGTTGCAACTAGAGGAGGTAAAATGACTCAAGAACCACTTTATCCTGAGGGACACCCTAAAAGAATTGAACAAGATTCACAAATAGCTAACACTACTCCACCTAGTTCTTCTAGAAATAAAAAGAAAAATAAAAATGATAGGACTTCACATGCTCCTAGTGAACCTGAAATAGAGAAACCTCCTGACAATGATAATGAAGTTTCTATCTCTGATGCTGAAACTCGGTCTGGTAATGAACACTCACCCAGTGATAATGAAAAATATAATGCTGATGTTCATGAAGACACTCAACCAAATAATAAAGAATCAGACAATGATGTTGAGATAGAACCACCTGTTGATCTTGATAACCCACAACCTAAGAATAAAAGATATGATAAAAGAAACTTTGCTGCTAGAAAACACTGTAAAGAAAGATAACCGTGGGTTCAAAACCTATGCCTTTTCCACCTAAGTCAACTAAAAAGAATGATGATGAAGAATTTGAACGCTTTGCTGAAATGCTGAGGCCAGTCTTTTTGCGTACTCGCTTGACTGATATCTTGAAAATGCCCCCTTATGCAAAGTATATGAAAGACACCATCACAAATAAGAGAAAAATACCGGAAGCTGAAATCTCCACTATGCTTTCTAATTATACTTTTAAAGATGGAGTACCTAAAAAACTTGGAGATTTGGGAATACCAACTATACCTTGCTCTATCAAAAAGAATTATGTGAAAACTGCTTTGTGTGATTTAGGAGCTGGTGTTAGTGTTATGCCTTCCTCTTTATATAAAAGACTTGATTTGAATAAACTCACACCTACTAAAATATCTTTGCAAATGGCTGATAAATCAACTGCCATACCTATCGGTATCTATGAGGATGTGCCCGTTGTTGTTGCTAATGTTACTATTCTGACTGACTTTGTTATACTTGAGATGCCTGAGGACGACAACATGTCAATTATCCTTGGTAGACCCTTCTTGAATACTGCACGGGTTGTTATTGATTGCAATAAAAGCAAGATCACTTTTCATATTAATGGTAATGAGCATACGGTGCACTTTTCGAAGAAACAATTCCAAGTGAATGGTATTAATGCTATTGAAAAATCTCCGACAATCACTATTGGAAGTTTTCAAATACCTCTACCTACTGTCAAAAAGAAATATGAAATGCTTATCGTTGGGGACATTCATATCCCCATTGAGGTAACTTAGTGATTTGCGAAAGTTCTTCACTTTCATGCTAATCGAAGGTGGTTGTTAATAAGACTTGATCAACCTTATTAATGGATCATTTTTTAGCGGTATGAAGTTGATGAATTTAGTAAGCACTACTTTCTGTCCCTACTTTTTATTCTCTGTTTTTATTAGTTAAATAAAGTAAAATGCCATTTTTGTCTGTTTTCTGAATTTCCCATGCAATAAAGAAAGACCCAAAAATAAAAGTTCACAGAATGCCCTAAAAATTTAATACGATTTTTTCTAATTTATTCTGAATTTTTGGTGCAAATAACATCAGAGGGAGGTGCACCAGGTGGGCACAACCCACCTAGGCGCGCCAGGACCCCCAGGCACGCCCTGGTGGGTTGTGGGCCCCACGTGGGCCCCCCCTCACTTGTCTCTTTATACCACATCATCACCTACCTCCAGAAAAAAATCTCCATTGCTCTCTCTCCCATGTTCTTGTTCTCAAACCTACGGATTTTGATCTCTTTGCTCAAAGCTCCTTTTCCGAAACTATTTCGGGGGATTGTTGCTTGGTATGTGACTCCACTGTTTGTCCAATTAGTTTTTGTTTCAGTGGTTTATATTTTGAATAATTATCTACTCTTGGTGCCGCCGTAGATGAGCTTGCATGTTGAATTCTTAGTGGTCTAAGTAGTTTGAATGCTTGCTTTGGCCTCTATGTATCCCTATGAGTAGTTGGTATCATTTTTGTGAAGTTTTGTTGAGAAAATTTTGTGGGCTAATAAATTTCATAATTTTGTTCATAGGAAAACCATGAATATCTTTAGGAAGTTTGGCTCTAAGAAGAACTCCAAGGGTGTTATTCGGGAGTCATCTGATAGTGATCTTCATCCTCGGAGGTTGGCAGAGGTACGACCGTGTGAATGGCCGCACACCCCGTTCCTGGAAGAGGCTGGAATCCTTCAGGAGTTCATGCAATATGCTGCTAATGCCGGCCTCACCAACTTCATCGCAGATGAGTGTGAACAGCATCAAATCCTCACAAACATCTTTGTTCAAAGTTTTACTTTCCTGCCTAGGAATAATCCTCCTGAAGTGAGCTTTGATTTATATGCTGAAAACCATCAGATATCACTTACTGAATTTTGTGACATATGCATGATCCCTTCTGATGGGAGCTTAGCTGAGCCTAGGCCGGCGGAGTTTGAGAATTTTTATCACACTTTGACAGTGGGAGATGAGAGAGGGGTGTCAGCTATCACTGTCGCTGGCTTACATTTTCCTGTTGTTCATTACTTTGCACTTTTCATTGCAAAATGCTTGCTTGCTAGAGAGAAGGTAGGTGCGCTCAGCTCACCAGACCTTGTTGTTTTATGTAGTGCATTGGAGGGCGACAACACTTATAGCTTGAGAGCTATTGTGGCTCGTCGCCTCCACATTAATAAATCCAATGGTAAAATACATGGTGAGATTTATGCTACTCGCTTGGCGGCCCACTTTAATGTTGATATATGCCCTCATGATTATCCTTTGACCAAGGTTTACTTAGACCGCACAGCCATGGATGACCACCATTTCACCGATAAAGAGTCTCCTAACATCCCTATTCCTTATAACCTGATTTTTAGCATTGAGACTCGTGATATTATTCCATTGCCTGCTCCTGCTTTGTTTGATTCTGTTGCCAGAGGCGGATATAGGATCATGCCTGCGGACATCATCGCCTACCAGAACGCTCAGGCTGCTGCAGAGGCAGAGGAGGAGCCTCAGCAGTGGGATCAGTGGATGCCTGCTCCTAAACTACTATCCAGGCTACTGATCGACTACCAAGTTAGGCCAAAAGCCTAAGCTTGGGGGAGTACGTGTGTCTCACCGACATTACATTCATGTCCATTTATTTTCATCTGCTGGTGTTCACACTTTTCATTGTATCATCCATGCTTAGATTTATTTATTTTGATTTCTTCTTGCGTGTTTGAAAAACTTTAGAAAAAAACAAAAAAAATTAGTTGTAGCTAGTTTACTTTCTATTTATGCTTAGTAGTAATATTAAAAATAAAATCCAAAAAGAATTCCTTGTTCTTCTTTTGCTTGTTGGGAGCTCTCCCATGTAAATAGTTTTTCTCGTTTTTGCTTTCCCCTTTTTATTTGCTTATTCAAGAAAACCAAAAACTCCAAAAATATTTCAGTGTGTTTCTCTGAATTTCTTTTCTTTTATTCGAGCTGTACCAAGGAGAAGACCACGATGAAAATGTTGAGTAGCTCTCATATGAATAATTGTTGAACTAATAAAGAGCCCATTTTACCTTGTCTTCTCCTGTTGAATAAATGTTTTGTAGATTCCAGGTTAGTCCATTGCACTCTTGCATTATTATCATTTTCACATCGTTCGGCCGTGCAAGTGAAAGGCAATAATGACGATATTCGATGAACTGGCCGTGGCAGAGAGAAACTGGTATGAACTCGACTTGTTCTGTTTGTGTAAATATGTTTAACCTAGTATCCATGATTCAACCCATTATGATTAAACATGTTTGCAATGACAATTAGAGATTATAGTTTCTCATGTGATGCATAAGTAGCTAGGAGTGGATGATGACTTATCTTGGATATCAACATTGTGTTAAAATGATTGTGATGTAGTATGATGATATGGTATCCTCCTCTGAATGTTTGAGTGGTTTGACTTGGCACATGTTCATGCATGTAGTTAAATCAAAACCAACATAGCCTCTATAATATTTATGTTCATGGTGTTCATATCCTACTCATGCTAGTGTCCAATGTTACTTATGCATAATGCATGATCATGATCGTTGTTGTTCTCTAGCTGCCGCTTCTCAATCTAATTGCTAGCCTTCGCCTGTACTAAGTGGAGATTCTGCTTGTACATCAAAAACCTTGAACCCAAAGTTATTCCAGATGAGCCCACCATACCTACCTATATGCGGCAATGTTGGGGATATCGCTTATCGGGAACTTATCGGTCGACCCATGATAAGGGGCAAATCAGCCAGTTTATCGGCATATCGACCGATTTATCGCCATATCGGCTGATTTATCGGCCGATTTATCTTATCGGTCTGACAGCTGTAAGCGATAAATCGGCCGATTTATCGGCATATCGAAAGATATCTTGAATAGTGATATGCGGTATTAGCCTGCCGTCCTAAGTAAATTTGCATGTGCCACCTCTAAAAAACTTCTAAAATATCATTTTTGTGTTCCTGGATCGTTCATGGAACGACAACAGGTGGTCGGTATCTTCCATGCTAAGCGGGTTATTCTAGGTTGAGTGTTTATTCACCCACCATCGCACGAGAAAAGGGAGGTAATAGGGATGCTCGGTCCCAAACTACAAAATACAAAAAGAGTTAATCGCTCAAATAATCAAACAAAAACTCCCAATGGAGTCAAAACCTTTACTTTTTATCGCTTGGGAACCGCCACTAGCTTGTTTAGCATGGGACATATTGATAACTGATAGTCGTGAAGTAAATGAGAATGGTGCATGTCTCAAAATATCATTTATCTCTGTTTTAAACTTGAGCTCTGGCACCTCTGCAAATCACTGCTTCCCTCTGCGAAGGGACTATCTATTTACTTTTATGTTGTGTCATCACCTTCTAAAACAAGCGCTAAAACCTGAGAGCACAGCTATCATGACTTATGCATTGTGTGTAGCTAATGTTGGGTGCATCATGACTGGATCTTTTCTACCATGAATTACAATGTTTAGTCACTGCTTGGACTTTGGAGGTGCTCTGCATTTATGTTTTGCGGTCTCAGAAAGGGCTAGCGAGATACCACTATTGTCATATTATATCATCGTTGTTTTGACAACGTGTTGCCATTTGAGATGTCTTATTATTGCTCGCTAGCTGATTATGTCATTGATATGAGTTAATATAATCTTTAAGAGTTATTGTCGGCATGGTTAGTTATAATGTTGGCTGAAAACCTGGGTGTTGTTTAAGCTTATTTATGCAAACAAGAGCAAAAGAGTTCGTAAAAGTTTTTCTTTTTCACTCTCAGTTTATCAACTGAATTGCTTGAGGGCAAGCAAAGGTTTAAGCTTGGGGGAGTTAATACATCTCCAACATATCTACTTTTCCTAATGCTTTTCCTCTTCTTTTGGACTCCAATTTTCATGATTTGAATGAAACTAATTCCGGACTGACGTTGTTTTCAGCAGAACTACCATGGTGTTGTTTTTGTGCAGAAATAAAAGTTCTCGGAATGGAACGAAACTTTGCGAGGAATTTTTATCTAATAAATAAGAATTTCTGGAGCCAAGACCTACCGGAGAGGGGCACCTGGGTGGGCACAACCCACCAGGGCGTGATGCCCTCTCCTGGCACGCCCAGGTGGGTTGTCTAGGGGTGGAAACGGATCGGACGTGGATCGGATAGTGCTCTTACCACTTCCATTTCATATTTTCAAAACGAATACGAATCCAAATACGGATGTTATCGAATATGGATGCGGCTCGGATGTTATTCGAATACGGATACGTATCAGATGTTTTCTTGATTCGGAACAGATACGAATAATATCAACATATTGCTTAAGTAAATTAGTCAATAGCTATGTGATATGAAATAGTCAACTTGTGACATACAATAAGTCAATGATAAATAGGTTTATGAATAAATATTATTGTAATGCATAATAATTTCTAAGTTTAATCATACAAAGAGTAAAATTTGACCACTTATTTGGCTTTTATGTTGGATAATTGGAATATTGGGGCTAGAATTTTGAAAATTACCTCCGATAATCTTATACGGATACGGATATATCCACTTCCATATCCATATTTGTGTCAAAATGTCCTACAATATTTTATTTTTTATTTGTTTAATAAATTCGGATACGGATAATTTCCATTTCCATTTTGGTTCGGATGCGGATGTTTCGGATACGAATAGGCATTGTCTCGGATACGAATGGCGAATATTTCGGATTATCCGCTACCACTTTCTATCCGCTACCACTTTCCACCCCTAGGGTTGTCCCTACTTGGTGGCCCCGCAGACCCTGAAACCTACGCTATAAATTCCTATTTCTCCAGAAAATAATTAGGGAGAAAGAATTATCGCGATCCACGAGATGGAGCCACCGTCACCTCCCGTTCTTCATCGGGAGGCCAAATTTGGAGTCCGTTTGGGGCTCCGGAGAGGGGGATCTTCGCTCTTCGTCATCACTAACCCTTCTCCATCGCCAATTCCGTGATGCTCCCCATCGGGAGTGAGTAACTCCTTCGTAGGCTCGCTGGTCGGTGAGGAGTTGGATGAGATTCATCATGTAATCGAGTTAGTTTTGTTAGGGCTTGATCCCTAGTATCCACTATGTTCTTAGATTGATTTTGCTATGAATTTGCCATGCTTAATGCTTGTCACTTTGGGCCTGGGTGCCATGATTTCAAATCTGAACCGTTTATATTATCACCATTATATCCATGTTCTAGTTCGGATCTTGCAAGTTATAGTCACCTACTACGTGTTATGATCCGGCAACATCGGAGTGACAATAGCCGGGACCACTCCCGGTGATGACCGTAGTTTGAGGAGTTCATGTATTCACCATGTGTTCATGCTTTATTCCGGTTCTCTATTAAAAGGAGGCATTAATATCCCTTAGATTCCAATAGGACCTCGCTGCCACGGGAGCGTAGGACAAAAGATGTCATGCAAGTTCATTCCATAAGCACGTATGACTATTTACGGAATACATGCCTGCATTATATTGACGAACTGGAGATAGTGCCGTATCGCCCTAGGTTATAACTGTCTCATGATGAATATCATCCAACAAGTAATCGATCCAATGCCTACGAATTTATCTTATATTGATTCTTGCTAAGTTACTACTGCTATCATTTCTGTTACACTTGCTACAAAATTATTGCTATCACTATTACCGTTACCATTGCACTGCTACTAGTATCAAAACTATCATACTATTTTGCTACTGATTACTTGCTGCAGATAATTAATCTCCAAGTGTGGTTGAATTGACAACTCGGCTGCTAATACATTCAAATATTCTTTGACTCCCCTTGTGTCGAATCTATAAATTTGGGTTGAATACTCTACCCTCGAAAACTGTTGTGATCCCCTATACTTTATCAAGAGCCTTTCCATTGAGATGAAGCATGCGGTGGCCGCCCTTGCCGCCGCCTGGCAGAGCCACTGTGCCAGGCGGATCGAGGCCGGCTTCCCGGCCAGCTCGCCCGAGGTCTCCAACGAAGAGGACGACACCACGATGGAGACGGGCTCTGATGACACCGTCCTGGGTCCCGCACTTCCTGTGCATGCTGGCTTTACTATGAAGCAGGCACATGCGCACTACAATGTCGCCATGGCGGAGGTGCGGCCTGCGTCGGCACCTTTGTCGGTGTTCCAGTAGGCGCAGGAGGAACAATGGTACCGGTTGGCGGAGGGCCAGATCTACGGCGAGCGAGCGAGCGAGGAGGCCGTGGCAGCCATGGCCTCGGCGAATCCCAACTTCACCGCAAAGTAGCGTGCCACCTATGATCCCGTCCGCGCTCAAGACGCTGCTCGCCAGGAAGCGCCCGTCGTGGAGGCGTGGCTGTAGGCGATCACGGAGGAGAACAATGCCAGCTGCGTCTCCTATCGCCGCCGACGAACTATCAGACGGCCCGGTAGGATGACAACAACGTCGGTGCTGCCATTTCCATCATGGATGTCACGTCCACCAGTGACAGACATGTTGCGGACTCCTCTGAGGATTAGTAGGCCACGGGAGGTGGTAGGGCCTTATGTCCGTGTGGGCCGATCTTTCTTCCGTGTTCTACTCTTCTTCGCCTGAGACCGCACCTTCACTTCACGGGTCTTATCGCCGGTGCTCATAGAGACGGCAGATGTAGGATGACACGGGTTTGGACGTCGGGTGCCGCCGTCGTAGGATAGGTGTAGGGCCGGGTCGTCTTTTTGTTCTAAATGTTCAAAATGTAACAAAAATCCGTCGTGTTTGCATGAAATTCGTCTGGTTTGTATGAAATTTTCCCATGTTTGCATGCATTCCATCCGATTTGTTTAGAAAGTGTCTGCAATGTACGCGGGCGGCGTTGGGTAGCGGCCTCCCACATCCATGTCTACGGATTGGTCCCTCAGTCCGCGGGAAAAAATTTGTGGGTTTCCGTTGGAGATGCCCTGATGCAGTATAAGTGTAATGCGCGTGCACAAAGTTGTATTGTATATAGTGTGATAGGGAGCATATGTATGTTATCGATGGGAGTACAAGGTAGTTATCTTTTTCCTGTGAAATAGAAGTTAGCTATCATTTGGAGTACAAGTTGTGTTCTATAAAAGTTAGTCAAAAACCACTTAATCTTTGCCTTAGACTCACAGAACAAAGCTAAGAAGTAGGATGAATGGTAAATAAAATTAAGGGAGCGGTCATCGCTTGCCTGGGAACCCTTGGATCTCACCAATACACCCTCGTATGGTTTTCGTTACGAAATATATCAACATTGGGTCTTGTTTCAAAGATCTCGAAGCAATGAACGAAAGGTGAAAATGATTCAAAATTTGGACACTCGGTTTGAGGGATATTTTTTATTTTACTAAAAAGGGTTGCCTCCCGCTTTATATTATAAAGCAAACATCACCACATACATCCGAGCGAACCAATACAAACACACCCACCACGGCACACAACACACACCCAAGGTAAGATACAAAGGTGATAGGCACCGACACACCACTCAGACGACAACCAAGCAAACTAATTACTTGGAGTCACCGAGGAGGGGTGAGACAGACAATGACAAAGCAAGGACTCCAGGACGGTGCCTCCCAGAAGGGTATAACCACAGATAGCCGCCACCGTTCGATCCGGAGATCAAGTTTTCACCTGGAGCCACATGAAGGAGTGGGAGCACCGCGACGAAGCCTTCAAGAAGGATACGACGTCCGTGGACGCAGCCGCCGGAGGCCAGTACAAGGACTGGGTAAGTGATGTACCCCGGCCGCTCCGCCAACCACCCGCAGCCAAGCCCCCCACGAAGCCATGGTTGCCCGCCTGCACCTGAGATGCAGGTTCTGCCCTCGAACTCCATGCCTCCCGCCACCAGGGCCGCCGCCCAACATCCAGGCACCCCCAAGACCATCCAAAGAGACCAGCTTTGTACCAGAGGGACACCCCCGACCGATGTCCTGTAGTAGACGACCCGCCTTGAACATCGCCGGAGCTGCGACACCCTGCACGTGGCTTGGGAAAGGGGGAGGTGGGGGAGCAGACACATCTGGACCGGCACACCCCTGTGCCAGTGACGGGTGACCCGAGCACATCGGCGCTGCCCATCCCTCCAACCAACCTCCCCACTGGACACACCCCTATGCCGCCCCATCTCAGCAGCCGTCGCAGAACCACGCAAAGCCACTATCGCAAGCCCGGCCACCGGCAAGGAGGGCCCCCAAGGACCGCCGCTGACCACCAAGAAAACTTACCGGGGAGCCCATCTGCACTACCGCCGTCGTCCAGCTAGCGGGACAGATGGATCCCGACCAGCACGCGCCCACCAGCCACCGCAGCGGAGCCTCCACCACCACTAGCCGCGGCCACCGCAGGAGCAGACGCCCGCAACCCGCGCCACCTGGGCCCAGATCTGGCCGTTCGTTGTCGCCGGACCCCACCGCGCACCACCGCTGATGCTGTCCCTTCACGCCGCCCCCCACAACCCGCGTCGTCGCCGCCGGCTGCTGCCACCACGCCCCGAGCAAACGTTGCACCGCCACCCAACCCTGAGGCCCGCGCCCGCTGGACCGAGCGGGGGTACGAAAGCGCCTCGCCGCCGCCATCACTGGTCGGGCAAAAAGGGCACGTACCAACCTGCACCGGCAAAGATGGTTCGTAATTTGGATGCTTTAGTTTAAGAGATATTACCTTCCTTCCCAAATTACGTGTGTTAGATATATTTTTAGATACGGATGCATCTATCACTAAAACGTGTCTAGATAAATCCAAGACAGGTAATTTGGGACAGAGGGAGTATTTTCATTTTAAAAATCTAATCTCAGTTTAGTGATTGTATTTTTAGCCATCGGTTTCACCTTCATCTTCACGAGAACTTTTAAATCTATATCTATACCTATTAATAAAGTAAGGTGCGTTTCATAAAAAAATTCATCCGTTCACCACCAAAAAGAATTGTTTTCTATCTGAGGTGGTACTAAATTCTTGTGCGTTTGGCCGCTAGAAAAATAATTTTTGTACGTGGGCCGCATGATGTGGCCCAGCGAAGCAAGCCCCCTTATTTTTCTAGCAGTCAAACGCATAAGAATTTAGTACCACCTCGGATAGAAAACAATTCTTTTTGGTGGTGAACGGATGAAATTTTTTACGAAACGCACCTTACTTTGTTAATAGGTATAGATATAGATATAGTTATAGATTTCATAAATTAAAATTTTTCAATAAACGTTCAGCATTACAGAAAAAAATTGGAAAATGTTCAGAATTCCAAAATTTTGTTGCTATTTTGAAAAATATTTGAAACTTGCAAAAAGTTTTCCATTTTTTGAAATTATTTTTATTGTTTTTCAGAATTGTTCGAGATTTCTAAAAAGAAAATGGCATTTCAAAAAATTCTTTAGATTTGGAAAATATTTCTGTTTTTGTGAAATTTTCACAATTAAAAATATTGTTCGTTTATAAAATATAACATTTTCTAAAAATCTTATGAATTTTAAATACATGTTCCTCTTTTAATTTTTTTCACAAATTCAAATAATCTTCATGCTTTTATAAATAAAAAAAGTTGGTGCTTTCAGAAAATGTTTGTGAATTTTATAAGATGTTCCCTTTCATATTTTGTTCATGTTTTTCCAAAAGTGTACATAATTTTCAAAAAACTGTACATAATTTAAAAGACTGTTCATGTTTCCTACAATGTTCAGAAACTTCATTGCGTACGATGACATAACAAAACTCTTAAATACCCTCGATCAATGAATGGAAAAATAGCGGATTGATTCCTTCACACATGGCGAAATCAAGAAGCTAAATGTTTTTTTTTGTGCACACAGGGTTTTGCTTGCGCATATAATTCTTGCTGACTTTAAATGCATATTATTTTATCTCCCATTGCAACGCACGAGCATATGTGCTAGTAACATTAATGTTGAATATGTTTTCAAAATTTCACGCTTCAGTAATCGACTCCAACATTCACGAGACTTTCTAAAACCAAATTGTTCTATTGACTCACCCCTAGGCAGCTAGGCTGGTTTGCATATGCCGCTCCCATAGGAAACTTCAATGACATCTCGCCGTGGAAATGAGCATGCATGCAAGCGTCGTGGTCAACACCCCTTCAACGTTTTGGAGAACTATCACGGGCACGGCGGCAATGGCAGCCCATGCGTCGTCACATGCCATCCTAGCAAATTACAACCACTAAAAAGCTAGCAATGAGAGGGAGAGGCAAAGAAGACAAATAAAAAGAGCAGAGGCGGGAGGGAGCGCGGCGCATGTGACAGAAGTAACTCACCGGCCGGCCGATGATCTCCCTTCCGCTGAGGTGGGGCGTGGCGCGGTCCACTGTTAGTCTGTTACGTATGTTCTTCCTCCTCCTTCGTCTCATCCTCCATTGTGCATGCACAGATGCACTCATGCATGATCGGTGCGTGCATGCATGTCAGCTGAGTTCTTGGGGGTTAGGAAACGAGATTGCTTAATTTGGCCACATGCACACGTATGCGGCTTGCGAGCAACGGAGATGATCCAGTGTTTCCCTGCGATGATAGCAGGTGCGTAGCAGATCAGATCGCAGTCGATCAGCAGCCGGATAGATATTCTAGCTTTTACATTCGCTTTTACTTGGCCGGCCGAGGCGCCGATCGGCGGCATGCAGATGCCAATTGCCACTTGGATAGATGAGGTACTGATGCAGAGCTCACAAATATTGCATGAGAATTGGGGCAATGGAGGAGAAGCATTGCTCACCTCTAAGGGATAGTTGAGATACTTATAGTTATAGACTCACCCCTGAAATCTGATTGTTGCACACAGGTTTACACGGCTCGGAGGCACAGAATGAAAACCACCTTTTCTTTTTCGATTAGAAGAACGAAAACCACTTGAGGCTCTGAACAGGGGCTGTGGGCTTTTACAGGCTCGAGCCCGCCTCCAGCGCTGCAAAATGTTTTTACCACTAGTTTCAAGGCCCAGTCCAGTCATTTGTCAGCCCAGCCCAACACATGTTCGCATGACACAGACTTGTGTAGACTTTTGGCCCACCCTCCATTTTTGGTCTAGATTCGCCTCTGGCTCTAAGAATGCAAAAACACCATCTTTGGCCCAATGTGGAAGGAACTTTTTGTGAGCCACAAGAAATCAATTCAGTTTTGTCTCAAAAAAAAAAAGAAATCAATTCAGTGGCTCCAAACCAACTGGTAAGAACCCCTAAAAAAACTGGCAAGAACCTTTGATAGCTGGAGATAGACCCCTTATAAAATAGGTTGTACTCTCTTCATTTTTATTCAGTCCGCATATTAACCTTAACCAAAATCAAATTTTATAAAGTTTTACCAAGTTTATAGAAAATAACAGTAAAAATATATATGAGGTGAAAATATATTCAATGATGAATCTAATGGTATTGATTTTGTATTGTATATGTTAATATTTCTCTCCAAAAACTAGGTCAAAGTCTGTAAAATTTGACTTCAGGCAAAGCTAATATGGCGGAGTAAAACAATAGAGCGAGTAAATGGTTGTGTAGTTGCCATAGATAAAGAAGACTCATATTTTATTTTTACTAGTTGAATTCGCATGTGTTGCCATGGACCGTTATACAGTTAGACTTACCGCATCATGTAAACATGCCATCTTTTGAAAGGCATTTCAACTCATTGTGTGATAATAAGGCATCATCGCCGTTCATGATTTTTTTTTCTTCTTATGCCCGCACAAGATTGATTCTATAACAACAATGTCTTCGGAGTGTGCAAACATAATTTGTCGTGATACAATATTAAGCCAATTCAGTTAAGTAAAAAATCTAACAAAAGGAAAGGACAATAACCACAATGAAAATAATTACCATGTAAGATATATTTGTGTTTATTTTTTGTTATGTTGTGGGTCGCCTATCAGGGTGCGCATATCATTTTCTTGTATAAACTTTGTAAATTATCGTCCTTTCTAACACATCACCTATGGGCCAAATGTAAATGCGTTTTACCTGAACATGGACATAATCATGCCCACCCCTCTTATGATTTGCAAAAAATACTTTTATAGAAATTGCTTGTGCTGGATGAAGTCGACCACTTGCTAGATTTTGGTTTTCACAAAGACGTAGAGAGGATTGCCGATAGCTTGGCACATTGAGGGAGTCCTGAATTAGGGGGTCTCCGAACAGCCGAACTATATTCTTTGGCCGGACATTGGACTATGAAGATACAAGATTGAAGACTTCATCTCGTGTCCGGATGGGACTCTCCTTAACGTGGAAGGCAAGCTAGGCAATACGGATATGGATATCTCCTCCTTTGTAACCGACCTTGTGTAACCCTAGCCCCTCCGGTGTCTATATAAACCGGAGGGGTTTTGTCCGTAGGACAATATACAATCAAACCATAGGCTAGCTTCTAGGGTTTAGCCTCTCCGATCTCGTGGTAGATCAACTCTTGTAATACTCATATCATCAAGAATAAATCAAGCAGGACGTAGGATTTTACCTCCATCAAGAGAGCCCGAACCTGGGTAAAACATCGTGTCCCCTGCCTCCTGTTACCATCCGCCTTAAACGCACAGTTCGGGACCCCCTACCCGAGATCCGCCGGTTTTGACACCGACATTGGTGCTTTCATTGAGAGTTCCTCTGTGTCGTCGCCGTTAGGCTTGATGGATCCTTCTATCATCGATAGCGATGCAGTCCAGGGTGAGAATTTTCTCCCCGGACAGATCTTTGTGTTTGGCGGCTTCGCACTGCGGGCCAACTCGCTTGGCCATCTGAGGCAGATCGAAAGCTACGCCCCTGGCCATCAGGTCAGGTTTGGAAGCTTAAATTACACGGCCGATATCCGCGGGGACTTGATCTTCGACGGATTCGAGCCCCTGCCTTGTGCGCCACGCGGTCACGATGAGTACGATTTAGCTCTACCATCGGACTATATTCAGGAGATCGCACCGGCAGCTGCTTCGAGCCTCAATTCGGAGCCAGTTGCGCCATCCATGGACGGGTGGATAGACCCCGTCACGGAGGCCGTATCCTCAGCGGCGATCGAGCCGAATATCGACCTTACCCTTCACGAGAGCCGTGTTGCCAAACTGCCGGATCCTTCCCCGGCCACGGACTCCGAACCGCCTACGCCCGTGCCTATCAAATCCGACTAGGCGCCAATCATGGAGTTCACCTCCGCGGATATCTTTCAGCACTCGCCCTTCGGCGACATACTGAATTCATTAAAGTCTCTCTCCTTGTCAGGAGAGTCCTGGCCGAACTATGTCCGGCAGGATTGGGATGCGGATGACGAAGAAATTCGCCGCCCACCCACCACCCACTTAGTAGCCACTGTCGATGAATTAACCGACATGCTCGACTTCGACTCCGAAGACATCGACGGTATGGATGACGATGCAGGAGACGAACAGGAACCACTGCCCACAGGGCACTCGACGCCCACTTCATCACATGACGTATACATGGTGGACACACCAAAAGAAAACGACAACAAGGAACGGAAGGACGCAACGAAGGGTTGTCCCCTTGAGAAGCAGTCAAAGCGGCGGCGTAAGAGCCGCTCCAAATCTCGCCTCGGCAGAAACAACGATCATATAGACCCAGCGTTAGAGCAGGGTGAACCATCGCCGGACCACGGCAACACGGAGAATCAAATCGAACAACCCGACTCTGTCAAAGATAATAGTCCGGACGACATCACACCGGACAGACACCCGGAGCAACAGAATGCCCATCAAAGGCTTGTTGCCACCGCGAGGAGTCTAAAAAAGCAGAAGCAAAGGCTCAAGGCTGCACAAGACACACTGAGAATCAGATGGAGTAAAGTACTCAACACAGCAGCGAAGTACGGCGGTAATTGCCCCACCAAGAGCTACCCGAAGCGGAAGTTGCTACCTGAATTCGATGAGGAGGCCTTAGATCCCCTGCAACCAAAAATTAAAACGGCCATCTGGCCGGATAGACGACCTCACGGCCAACATAGAGCGGCAAACAATGCCGCACATAAGCCAATACGCGATCCACGCGAGGGCTCGCATCAAAAGGACGGCGCAACCAGATCCATCTATGGACCACGCAAGCGTGCTCCAGCATACAATGCAACACAACAAACATCCGAACAACGCGGTACACCCAGATACAGGGGTGCCGCACACCCCCTATGTTTCACCGACGAGGTGCTGGACCATGAATTCCCAGAGGGATTCAAACCCGTAAACATAGAGGCATACGACGGAACAACAGACCCTGGGGTCTGGATTGAGGACTATATCCTCCATATCCATATGGCTCGAGGAGATGATCTCCACGACATTAAGTATTTACCCCTCAAACTCAGAGGGCCAGCTTGGCACTGGCTTAAAAGCCTCCCCAAAAGCTCCATTGGAAGCTGGGAAGAGCTTGAAGACGCTTTTCGGGCAAATTTTCAAGGGACTTATGTCCGACCTCCGGATGCGGACGATTTAAGTCATATAACCCAACAGCCCGGAGAGTCGGCCCAAAAGCTTTGGAACAGGTTTCTTACTAAAAAGAACCAAATAGTCGATTGTCCGGATGCCGAAGCCTTGGCAGATTTTAAACACAGCGTCCAAGATGAATGGCTTGCCAGACACCTCGGCCAAGAAAAGCCGAGAACAATGGCAGCATTAACAAGCCTCATGACCCGCTTTTGCGCAGGCGAGGATAGCTGGCTAGCCCGATGCAGCACCAGCGACCCAAGCACATCCGAAGTTAGAGATGGAAACGGGAAATCATGACACAGCAAAAATAATAAGCGCCAAAATAAAGAAGATAGCCTGAAGAGCACGGTGGTAAACGCCGGATTCAGAAGCTCTCGGCCAGGTCAGCAAAAGCCGCCCTCTAAAGGCGCCAGAGATGAACTGTCCAGCCTAAACAAAATTCTGGACCAAATATGTCAGATCCATAGCACCCCCGATAAACCTGCAAATCATACCCACAGAGAATGTTGGGTCTTCAAGCAGTCCGGCAAGCTCAACGCCGAACACAAGGGGCTGGATACACCAAGCGAAGATGAGGATGAGCCTCACAAGCAAAGCACTGGGGAACAAAAGAAATTTCCACCAGAAGTCAAAACAGTAAACGTGTTACACGTGATAAAGGGGAGAAACAAAGCAGCACTCCCAGATAAATATGCCCAAGGGCCTATCACCGTGGAGTTCTGCCACTGGTCGTCTCAACCGATCACCTTCGATCATCAGGATTACTCGGAAAGTATCCGGCGCGCAGGATGGGCTGCCTTGGTATTAGATCCAATAATTGACGGATACCACTTCACACGAGTCCTGATGGACGGTGGCAGCAGTCTAAACCTGATATATTAGGACACAATCCGCAAAATGGGGATAGACCCAACGAAAATTTGCCACAGCAATACTACCTTTAAAGGAGTAACGCCAGGCCCAGGGGCTCATTGCACGGGCTCCCTGCTACTAGAGGTTATATTCGGCTTCCCCGATAACTTCCGTAGCGAAAATTTTACCTTCCACATTGCTCCGTTCCAAAGTGGCTATCAAGCACTACTTGGACGCGAAGCTTTCGCTCGCTTTAATGCAATACCGCATTATGCTTCCCTCACGCTTAAGATGCCCAGTCCACGTGGCATCATTACAGTAAATGGAAATATTGAGCGATCCTTGTGTGCCGAAGAGAGTGCGGCTGCCTTGGCAGCCGCACACTAAAACGGCCTCACCAACTAAAGCACTCGATAGGTCGTCAAGACTATGGACACGGTTAGACGAGTCCGACGTAGCTATATGTACTTCATACCAGGGGCTTCTTACAAAGGGCACTGTTTAGGCCCGGTTTACACCATAAAGACCGAATACCTTAGGGAGTGTTTGGCGTCGCGAGTTTGGCCTTATATGCATCAGCTACGAATCATGTCTTTGGTCAAATGTTGGGTTTGCCCGGCTCCTGTGTTTTGCTGCCTTACGTTCCGCTCTATCGGCTAAGGCGGCACCAGGAGAACTATTGCGATTGTGCCCTGGTTCATCCGGATGAGCACCTCAGTAGAGAAAGCTGAAAACTGACTGTCATGATATAGCATGAGACTGGTCAACCACTCGATGACCTATTGGAATGTTAGAATTACTTTGCCTTAACGAAGGGCCGTTTTCCCGGCCAGGCATGAACGCACCCCGAATTCGGGAGAGTGCGGAGCCACTAGGGGCTATATAGTAGCCCCACCGTCAAACTCCGATGGCTAAGTGAAAGTGTTAAAACATTATAGTCTGGTTGCCTCGTTCGCTGCGCTATCACCACCTTAATAGGACCAAGACGTTGGATTAAGTGTGAACACGCGTCTTCTGCGAACACCTGCATTATATGCGTGGGGGCTGAAGCCGACGACTGCAATCTTTCAGGTTATACACATGTATACATAAACGGCCGCACAGGAGGCATCACAATACTTTCGGGCACAAGTATAAATACAGCCTTGATAAATTCAATAAAACATTGTTTTTACAATGGGAATACATGTCACTCAAACATAATATTATTCGAGCACTGGGCCTCTATCAAACGAGCACCCTCAATAACTTCTTCAAAATAGTGCTCGGCGGCCACTCGGCCTATGGCCGAACCCTGCGCCGCAACAGTGGCAGCATCCATCTCCGCCCAGTATGCTTTGACACGGGCAAAGGCCATCCGCGAGCCTTCTATACACGCCGACCTTTTCATCGCATTGATGTGCGGCACCGCACCAAGGAACTGCTGCACTAAGCTGAAATAGCTGTTCGGCTTCGGCTTTTCCGGCCACAGATGATCTATGACGGACCTCATGGTAAGTCCGGACAACCTATTTAGTTCGGCCCATTCAGCTAGCTGATCGGTCAATGGAAGCGGACGCTCTGGCACGTTGAACTGCGAGCAGAACAGCTTGTCCACTTCCCGATCTGTTTGATCTCGGAAGTATTCGGCCGCATCGACAGCGCTCGCCGCCAAGTCCAGATATGCGTCCGCCGAACTCCACAGCCGATCCAGAGGGGCATACCGCGGATCTCCGAACTTCCTCCATAGCAAAAAGGGCTTCCCAACCACAATATCACAGGCTTCACGCAGTTCCTCCTTCTTCGCTCTCATGGCAGAACGGGTGTCTTTGGTCGCCATCGTGGCCTTTTCAAGGTCCGTCGCCTTGGCTCGGTTTTCTTCTTCAAGGAACTGGCAACGGTCGGCGGTGTCTTTTAACCTTACATCCATTCCGGCCATCTTCTCTTTGGTCTCGCCATGCGCGGCTTTCTCGGCTATTAAGTCTTCGGCCGCCTTTAAAGCGGCCGCATTACTAATCCTTGCTTGTTCTTTGGCTAGGGCAAGCTCCGCCCGAAGGGTCTCCACGGTGGCAGCTCCATCTGTAGTCACAACATATTAAAGATACTGGCATTACGCTGCTCTTACTATGTGACATTCACCAGAAAACATTACTAACCCTGTGCCTCGTCAAGCCGCTTGTTAACAAGCTCAATGTCGGCATCTACCGCATCCAGTTGCCGCTTTAGTTCGGCAAACTCATTAGTCCGGCTAGCCACCGGAGCTTCCACCACCTGCACATAAAGCGGTCTGGTTATTACCTGGGACTACGATCCTCTGTTTGCCACCATTCTCGACGACAACCAAAGTCTCAGGGGCTACAATCTACACAGGGCACACCTCAAATGTGCGGTACTATCACAAATGTATATCATTTCACGTACCTCAAAACCCGTCAGTAGACTCATAAAGGCTTCATGCAACCCGCTTTCGGCGGACGAAATCCTTTCAATCACCGTACCCATCAATGTACGGTGTTCTTCCGAGATGGTCGCTTGCTTTAGCAGATCCCTCAGTGCATCTGACCTCATACCAGACGGTGTTGGATTCTTTTGGTTGCTCTCTTCAAGAGCCGGATACTGGGGACTTCGGGTGACCATAGGAATATCCTCTGGCCTCACCTTGATCCGGCGAGGCCCTCCGTGACGACACTTCAAGGTCGCCCGCTTCTTGAGCGGAGGAGTCCGGGGGAGGCGTTTCGCTCTCCATCATCTCCGGAAGAAGATCCCCCGAAGACGAGCTCTGCTGAGAAGGGCTAAGATCCAAACTGCAAGATAAATGCTTCGGTTATTTTCCTCAGAGGTAAGGTAGTATATCTTCACTATTAAAGTACTTTTTTATTACTTACAGCTCGTCAGAGGGCTGATCCCCACGCGAAATTTGTGCGGCAAGAGCACCCTCCAAGGCAGGACCCTCTGGTGGAGATTTCTTCTCCCGTTTGGAAACCTTGGTTTCTGGATCTTCAGAGGTAGTCCTCTTCCTTCCCCGGGGTGAGAGAATGTCAGATTCCTCCCCTTGGTTATCCTTCCTCACGGAGGCGCTCGTTCCCTCGGTTGGAATTGGTAGCGATGAGGGCCTGCTTTCGCCCTCATTATTCCCCCCTTTATCTTCCTTTGAGGGCTCCGGGCAAGGTGCTAGCTCGAGCATCTTTTCCAGTACCGGATTGTCCATACCCTCAGGAAGGGGGGCCGAACACCGAATCATCTTCGCCTTTGTTAGCCAGTCCTGTTCAAAGAGCGATTTCTCAGAATGACGTCATGATAAATGAAAGACGGTGTGTTCGGCTAGAGGATTACTTACTTGGTCGGCGGTGCGGTTGCTGCCCAGGCCCACGTCCTCGGTAGTATCCGGACACTCTATTTGGGGTCCGAAGAATGATTTATACATCTCCTCGTGCGTCAGGCCGAGGAAATTCTAAATAGTGCGCCGTCCTTCTGGGTTGAACTCGCACATGCGGAGGGGCCGGCGTTTGCAAGGCTGGACTTGATGAACCAGCATGACTTGCACCACCGTAACCAGACTGAAATCTTCTTCGAAGAGATCTTGAATGTGGCTTTGCAGTATAGACACGTCCTTGGCTGGACCCTGGCTCAGCCCTCTGCTAATCCATGACATCAGTTGTGGTGGAGGGCCCGAGCGGAAAGCAGGGGCAGCCACCCACTTGGCACTTCTCGGAGCTGTGAAGTAAAACCACTCCCGTTGCCATAATCCGGACACCTGGAAAGGAACCCTTTGGCCATGGAGCTCCAGCGATCTTGCTTATTAATGTGCCTCCACACGCTACATGCTGCCCCTCGACCATCTTCGGCTTCACGTCAAAGGTCTTGAGCCACAGGCCGAAGTGAGGGGTAATGCGGAGGAAGGCCTCACATATGACAATAAATGCCGAGATATGGAGAAAGGAGTCCGGGGCCAGATCGTGGAAATCTAGCCCGTAATAGAACATCAAACCCCTAACGAAGGGATCCAGAGCGAGGCCTAGACCTCGGAGGAAGTGGGAGATGAACACAATGTTCTCGTTGGGTTCGGGAGTAGGGACGACCTGCCCTCGGGCAGGCAGCCGATGCGAAACCTCGGCGGTCAGGTATCTGGCCTCCCTCAACTTCTTGATATCCTCTTCTGTAACGGAGGAGGGCATCCACCGGCCTTGAAGGCTAGATCCGGACATAATTGAAGGTCCAAAGCACCTGACCTGGGCTTTGGGTGTTAGAACTCGAGGCAGGGGAAGGATTCGATTGAGCACGGGAGGGAAAAAAGTAAAAGCCTTGTCCCTTCATAAAGAGGGTGAATATCAAGCGTCCTCCTAGTGGCCGTTTGGGACTTGCCTAAAATCTAGGAGTCCTAGGCACGGTTGGGTTACCCACGACCGTATTGATGAGAATCCCGTAATTAGGGGAACACGATCTCTGCTTTGACAAGACGTGTCAAGAAACTGCCTCGCGTTGTGTGCGGGGCTAGTTAAAGGAAACTATTCGAATAATCACCAGGCCATGGCTTGATGTCATGTTGCCAAAACGTGTCAGTAGATTAGATTTGTGGAAATATTATTCTCTCTGCGGAGATATGTGGAATTTATTTTGCAGGGCCGGACACTATCCTGGTATTTAAACTCTTTTGTGATGTGTTCGGAGGAGGAACCTGCCTTGCAATGCCGAAGACAACACTGTGCGCCGGACTCATCGTCATTGAAGCCTGGTTCAGGGGCTACTGAGGGAGTCCTGGATTAGGGGGTCTCCTGACAGCCGGACTATATCCTTTGGCCGGACTATTGGACTATGAAGATACAAGATTGAAGACTTCGTCTCGTGTCCGGATGGGACTCTCCTTGGCGTGGAAGGCAAGCTAGGCAATACGGATATGGATATCTCCTCCTTTGTAACCGACCTTATGTAACCCTAGACCCTCCGGTGTCTATATAAACCGGAGGGTTTTAGTCCGTAGGACAATATACAATCATACCACAGGCTAGCTTCTAGGGTTTAGCCTCTCCGATCTCGTGGTAGATCAACTCTTATAATACTCATATCATCAAGAATAAATCAAGCCGGACATAGGGTTTTACCTCCATCAAGAGGGCCCGAACCTGGGTAAAACATCGTGTCCCCTGCCTCCTGTTACCATCCGCCTTAGACGCACAGTTCGGGACCCCCTACCCGAGATCCGCCGGTTTTGACACCAACACACACCAAAGGCAGACAATGCTATTTTCAACTAATATTTAAAAAACAGTTAATTAAAATTACGTAATCAGCATATGGCCCATATACCACCCAGTACTTTATTGTATCATAATCAATATCTCACCTTATTATTTATTAATAACCACATGTATGAACATGCATGATCTAAAAAATTGTTACCTCTCCTTAAATGACCAGTTTGAACTTTGAAGGGTTTCTTGCTACTTTTAAGTGAGGAATTATGATTTGGTCGATGCAATGGACTCGGGTGTTGTTCTAACTCTACAAGGTATCATTTTATACTCCTAATCAAGTTAATATTTGGCACCAATAACAAACATAATAATCTTCCATTAGCACTTGCAAAGTACTTGTGTCACCCTGGCTTGCACATGCAAAGAACATTATGATTGATATTCCCACTTTGCATTTCCGTGACCAGATGTATGCAGTTGATGCACTAATTCCATGATGTTTTGTTGATTTATACTTCTTTAAATGGCCTTATCTGGCCATTTCAGTTTTACGCGATGTTCAGTTTACAATGGGAGTCTGTTAACCACACAAACAACACTTCTGATTGAATTTTGACATCCTTTCTCATCTTCCTGTTATGATTTTTTTCTAGTAGAATATTGATCCCTTGTTATCTCTTGTGCTTGAGCTTAGGTGAAACATCAATATCTCATGGTGCCACATGAACTGCACTTTCATATGGTTCATTGCTTTCTTCAAGAGTATATTGATTAGTAAGGCCCTCCCAGCTCTGCCTCATCTTAAGTCAAGAAGTATTATTGCAGTGTGTTAAATTACTAAGGTCTACCTTTACACACACCATCAAGGGCATGTGGCCTTTTTCTCGATTCTCCTAGTAGCAATGTTTCTTGGCGAGGTAATTTACATTCTACACTGATACACGATAAGCAATGAAATTGTGCATGTTATCATTGCCGTTTCCTAGTTTCCAGTTTCGAGTTTCTAACACATGGATAACTACACAGCTACCTACTCCTATATATCTTGAAGTGATGGGGTCTTTTTTCACTCATGATTTTTCCATGATGGATGGATGAGTATAGGATGGGATGAGATCATTTGGATAGCTTGCCAGTGCGCGTAGGTGCAGGGAATGATTTGGCATGTGTGTGTTCTTGTATGGAGCATTTTTTTCCTTTGACAGTGATTTGGCATGTGCATGTTCTTATATATGTGGAACGCTCGGTTGTTTTGGTAAGTGTGGGAAAGGATATATCATTTAGCATTTTATGTTCATTTGGTAAGTGCTCACACTTGTTTTTTGAGGCACCGGGAGGAGAGTTCTCCCGCCTGAATATATTGCTCAAAAGCGGCCAAAGCTAAAAGTCACCTTTAGGATTTGGCCGATCCAGTTTATAAAGAAAACCGGATCAAAACCTGAATAGGTTGGCCCTGTTTATGAGAGAAATCAGGCCCTAAAACCGTACATGTACCAAGATTAAAGGAAGAAGAAAGAGAAAAAAGAATGCCTTGGACAAGGCATGCCTAGCTAGCAGACAGAAGGACCATCGTCATGAAAGACACATAGATGTGAGGTCGTCGAGGGGTCACAATACCAAAACTTTGCAAGCAGCCTAACGCACCGCACCAGTATGCGTGCTGAGCCCCACGGCACAACTCAGGAGTGTCCGCAATCAATGAGTGCACTGAACACGAACCTTGACCGGGAGCTCCGCCACAGAAATTCAGAATGCTTAGCAAGTTGGGGAGGTACCTTGAGCCCTCAATGAGCAAAGATGAACCGAGAGAACACCAAGAGCATGGAGCTCGCCGCAACACATCGCCAGCCATGGGAGGGTCTTTGAGCCAACACAGCGAAACACCTTCACGGGTGGGATGCTCTCACTTGTTTGAAACGCTCAAGTGTTTTTTTGGTGAGTGTGGTGAACACGTACCATTAAGCATCTATGTTCATTTGGTAAGCACGGGGAAGTCGACGAGGTACCATCGTAGAGAGGGGGTTAGGTAACACACCTCAGTCACCAACTCTCATTTAATAGTAACAACTTTTATTTATGAGGAATCCAAAGAACACTCATCTTAGGGCATCTCCAACACCGACCCCCAAACCGAACATCGTATCCTTCATGGACTGGTGAGGACCCATCCATGGACAATGATGCACGAGCCGACCAACCAACCGTGTGTGATACATTTCAAACCAAATTAACAAAATGGATGAATTACATGCAAACTAGATGATTTCATATAAATCAAAGCACATCATTACATTTTTGACATTTTTCATTAAAAAAGTGACCGTAGTGCTTGTTCTCCACGTCCTTGTTGTTCCCTTCTAGCTATTGCCTAGTCCATCTTGTCGTCCCCATGAGCGGCGGGGATAAGATCCGTGAAGTGAAGGTGTGGTCGTTGGCGACAAGAGTAGGGCAAGGGTGAAGGAAATATGCCCTAGAGGCAATAATAAAGTTGCTATTTATATTTCCTTATATCACGATAAATGTTTATAATTCATGCTAGAATTGTATTAACCGAAAACTTAGTACATGTGTGGATACATAGATAAACAGAGTGCCCCTAGTATGCCTCTACTAGACTAGCTCATTAATCAAAGATGGTTAAGTTTCCTGACCATAGACATGTGTTGTCATTTGATGAACGGGATCACGTCATTAGAGAATGATGTGATGGACAAGACCCATCTGTTCGCTTAGCATAAATGATCGTTTAGTTCTATTGCTATTGCTTTCTTCATAACTTATACATGTTCCTCTGTCTATGAGATTATGCAACTCCCGAATACCGGAGGAACACCTTGTGTGCTATCAAATGTCACAATGTAACTGGGTGATTATAAAGATGCTCTACAGGTGTCTCCGATGGCGTTTGTTGAGTTGGCATAGATCGAGATTAGGATTTGTCACTCTGTGTTTCGGAGAGGTATCTCTGGGCCCTCTAGGTAATGCTCATCACTATAAGCCTTGCAAGCAATGTGACTAATGAGTTAGTTGTGGGATGATGCATTACGGAACGAGTAAAGAGACTTGCCGGTAACGATATTGAACTAGGTATGATGATACCGACGATCTAATCTCGGGCAAGTAACATATCGATGACAAAGGGAACAACGTATGTTGTTATGCGGTTTGACCGATAAAGATCTTCGTAGAATATATAGGAGCCAATATGAGCATACAGGTTCCGCTATTGATTATTAACCAGAGATGTGTCACGGTCATGTCTACATAGTTCTCAAACCCGTAGGGTCCGCACGCTTAACGTTCGATGACGATTTGTATTATGAGTTATGTGATTTGATGACCGAAGATTGTTCGAAGTCCCGGATGAGATCACGGACATGATGAGGAGTCTCGAAATGGTCGAGACATAAAGATTGATATATTGGACGATGTTATTCAGACACCGTATGAGTTCCGAGAGGTACTGGATAATTATCGGAGTGTTGGAGGGTTATCGGACCCCCCCGGGGGAACTAATGGGCCTTGATGGGCCTTAGTGGGGAGAGAAGAAGGGCCACAAGGGGCTGGCCACCCCTCCCCTTGTTGGGGATCATTGCAAAAATTAAAAAAATTCTATGCATCACGAAGATCAATCTATGGAGAGACTAGCAACGAGACAGAAGGGAGTGTATCTTCATACCCTTGAAGATCGCGAAACGGAAGCATTACAAGAACACGGATGAAGGAGTCGTACTCGCAGCGATTCAGATCACGGTTGATTCCGGTCTAAGCGCCGAACAACGGCGCCTCCGCGTTCAACACACGTACAGCCCGGGGACGTCTCCTCTTCTTGATCCAGCAAGGGGGAAGGGGAAGTTGGGGAAGAGCTCCGGCAGCACGACGGCGTGGTGGTGGAGCTTGCAGTTCTCCGGCAGGGCTTCGCCAAGCTCAACGGAGGAGGAGGGGATGTTGGAGAGGGGGAGGGCTGCGCCTTGGATGTGTTATTACTGCCCTCCCTCCACCGCTCTATTTATAGGGTGAAGGGGGAAGGGGGCCATCCCCTCTAGATGAGATCTAGAGGGGGGCGGCGGCCAAGGGGAGGGGACTTGCCCCCCAAGCCAAGTGGGCGCCCCCTTTAGGGTTCCCCCCAACCCTAGGCGCATGGGCCATAGGGGGATGGCGCCCAGCCCACTTAGGGGCTGGTTCCCTTCCACATACAACCCATAGGGCCTTCCAGGGCAGGTGGACCCTCCCGGTGGACCCCCGGAACCCCTTCGGTGGTCCCGGTACAATACGGATAAACCCCCGAACACTTCGGTGACCGTATGATGACTTCCCATATATAAATCTTCACCTCCGGACCATTCCTGAACTCCTCGTGACATCCAGGATCTCATCCGGAACTCCGAACAAGATTTGGTAACTGCATACTATTTCCCATAACAACTCTACCGTCACTAAACCTTAAGTGTGTAGACCCTACGGGTTCGAGAACCATGTAGACATGACCGAGACATCTCTCCGGTCAATAACCAACAACAAGATCTGGATACCCATGTTGGGTCCCACATGTTCCACGATGATCTCATCGGATTAACCACGATGTCGGGGATTCAATCAATCCCGTATACAATTCCCTTTGTCTACCGGTATGATACTTGCCCGAGAATCAATCGTCGGTATCCCTATACCTTGTTCAATCTCGTTACCGGCAAGTCTCTTTACTCGTTCCGTAACACGTCATCCCATGATCAACTCCTTGATCACATTGAGCTCATTTTGATGATGTCTTACCGAGTGGGCCCAGAGATACCTCTCCATCACACGGAGTGACAAATCCCAGTCTCAATTCGTGCCAACTCAACAGACATTTTCGGAGATACCCGTAGTGTGCCTTTATAGCCACCCAGTTACGTTGTGACGTTTGGCACACCCAAAGCATTCCTACGGTATCTGGGAGTTGCACAACTCATGGTCTAAGGAAATGATACATGACATTAGAAAAGCTTTAGTAGACGAACTACACGATCTTGTCCTATGCTTAGGATTGGGTCTTGTCCATGACATCATTCTCCTAATGATGTGATCCCGTTATCAACGGGATCCAATGTCCATGGTTAGGAAACCGTAACCATCTATTGATCAACGAGCTAGTCAACTAGAGGCTCACTAGGGACATGTTGTGGTCTATGTATTCACACATGTATTACGATTTCCGGATAACACAATTATAGCATGAACAATAGACAATTATCGTGAATAAGGAAATATAATAATAACCATTTTATTATTGCCTCTAGGGCATATTTCCAACAGTCTCCCACTTGCACTAAAGTCAATAATGTAGATACATTGTGATGAATCGAACACCCATAGAGTTCTGGTGTTGATCATGTTTTGCTCGTGGAAGAGGTTTAGTCAATGGATGTGCGACACTCAGGTCTGTATGCACTTTACAAATATCTATGTCTCCATCTTGAACATTTTCACGAATGGAGTTAAAGCGACACTTGATATGCCTGGTCTTCTTGTGAAACCTGGGCTCCTTGGCCAGGGTAATAGCTCGAGTGTTGTCACAGAAGAGAGCCATCGGGCCTGACGCATTGGGAATAACTCATAGGTCGGTAATGAACTCCTTCATCCAGATTGCTTCATGTGCTGCCTCTGAGGCTGCCATGTACTCCTCTTCACATGTAGATCCCGCCATGATGCTTTGCTTGCAACTGCACCAGCTGACTGCCCCACCATTCAAAATATACACGTATTCGGTTTGTGACTTGGAGTCATCCAGATCTGTGTCGAAGCTAGCATCGACGTAACCCTTTACGACAAGCTCTTCATCACCTCCATAAACGAGAAACATATCCTTAGTCCTTTTCAGGTACTTCAGGATATTCTTGACCGATGTCCAGTGTTCCATGCCGAGATTACTTTGGTACCTTACTACCAAACTTACGGCAAGGTTTACATCAGGTCTGTTACACGGCATGGCATACATAATAGACCCTATGGCCGAGGCATAGGGGATGACACTCATCTTTTCTCTATCTTCTGCCGTGGTCGGGCATTGAGCCGTGCTCAATCTCACACCTTGAAATATAGGCAAGAACCCCTTCTTGGACTGAACCATATTGAACTTCTTCAATATCTTGTCAAGGTACGTGCTTTGTGAAAGACCAATGAGGCGTCTCGATCTATCTCTATAGATCTTGATGCCTAATGTATAAGCAGCTTCTCCAAGGTCCTTCATTGAAAAACACTTATTCAAGTAGGCCTTTATGCTTTCCAAGAGTTCTGTATCATTTCCCATCAATAGTATGTCATCCACATATAATATGAGAAATGCTACAGAGCTCCCACTCACTTTCTTGTAAACACATGCTTCTCCATAAATCCGCGCAAACCCAAACGCTTTGATCATCTCATCAAAGCGAATGTTCCAACTCCGAGATGCTTGCACCAGCCCATAGATTGAGCGCTGGAGCTTGCATACCTTGTCAGCATTCTTAGGATCGACAAAACCTTCTGGCTGCATCATATAGAATTCTTCCTTAAGGAAACCATTAAGGAATGTCGTTTTGACGTCCATTTGCCATATCTCATAATCATAGAATGCGGCAATTGCTAACATGATTCGGACGGACTTCAGCTTCACTACGGGTGAGAAGGTCTCATCGTAGTCAACCCCTTGAACTTGTCGATAACCCTTAGCAACAAGCCGAGCTTTATAGATGGTCACATTGCCATCCGCGTCCGTCTTCTTCTTAAAGATCCATTTATTTTCTATGGCTCGCCGATCATCGGGCAAGTCTGTCAAAGTCCATACTTTGTTTTCATGCATGGATCCTATCTCGGATTTCATGGCTTCAAGCCATTTGTTGGAATCTGGGCCCGCCATCGCTTCTTCATAGTTCGAAGGTTCACCGTTGTCTAACAACATTATTTCTAGGACAGGGTTGCCATACCATTCCGGCGTGGAATGTGTCCTTGTGGACCTACGAAGTTCAGTAGTAACTTGATCCGAAGTTCCTTGATCATCATCATTAACTTCCTCTCTAGTTGGTGCAGGCACCATAGAAACATTTTCTTGAGCTGCGCTACTTTCCGGTTCAAGAGGCAGTACTTCATCAAGTTCTACTTTCCTCCCACCTACTTCTTTCGAGAGAAACTCTTTCTCTAAAAAGGACTCATTCTTGGCAACAAAGATATTGGCTTCGGATCTGAGGTAGAAGGTATACCCAATAGTTTCCTTAGGGTATCCTATGAAGACGCATTTTTTCCGACTTGGGTTCGAGCTTTTCAGGTTGAAGTTTCTTAACATAAGCATCGCATCCCCAAACTTTCAGAAACAACAACTTAGGTTTCTTCCCAAACCCATAATTCATACGGTGTCGTCTCAACGGATTTCGACGGAGCCCTATTTAAAGTGAATGTGGTAGTCTCTAAAGCATAACCCCAAAATGATAGAGGTAGATCGATAAGAGAGATCATAGATCGTACCATATCTAATAGAGTGCGATTACGACGTTCGGACACACCATTACGCTGAGGTGTTCCAGGCGGCGTGAGTTGTGAAACAATTCCACATTTCCTTAAGTGCGTGCCAAATTCGTGACTCAAATATTCCCCTCCACGATCTGATCGTAAGAACTTTATTTTCTTGTCACGTTGATTCTCTACCTCACTCTGAAGTTCCTTGAACTTTTCAAAGGTCTCAGACTTGTGTTTCATTAAGTAGACATACCCATATCTACTTAAGTCATCAGTGAGGGTGAGAACATAACGATAACCACCGCGAGCCTCAACGCTCATTGGACCGCACACATCGGTATGTATGATTTCCAATAAGTTGGTTGCTCGCTCCATTGTTCCGGGGAATGGAGTCTTGGTCATTTTGCCCATGAGGCATGGTTCGCACGTGTCAAATGATTCATAATCAAGAGACTCCAAAAGTCCATCTGCATGGAGTTTCTTCATGCGTTTGACACCAATGTGACCAAGGCGGCAGTGCCACAAGTATGTGGGACTATCATTATCAACCTTACATCTTTTGGCATTCACACTATGCATATGTGTAACATCACGTTCGAGATTAAATAATAATAAACCATTGACCAGCGGGGATGACCATAAAATATGTCTCTCATATAAATAGAACAACCATTATTCTTAGATTTAAATGAGTAGCCATCTCGCATTAAGCGAGATCCAGATACAATGTTCATGCTCAAAGCTGGCACTAAATAACAATTATTGAGGTTTAAAACTAATCCCGTAGGTCAATGTAGAGGTAGCGTGCCGACAGCGATCACATCGACCTTGGAACCATTCCCGACGCGCATCGTCACCTCGTCCTTCGCCAGTCTCCGCTTATTCCACAACTCCTGTTTTGAGTTACAAATATGAGCAACCGCACCGGTATCAAATACCCCAGAGCTACGATGAGTGCTAATAAGGTACACATAAATAACATGTATATCATATATACCTTTGGTATTGCCGGCCTTCTTATCCGCTAAGTACTTGGGGCAGTTCCGCTTCCAGTGACCGTTTCCCTTGCAATAAAAGCACTCAATCTCAGGCTTGGGTCCATGCTTTGGCTTCTTCTCGGCAACTGGCTTACCGAGCGCGGCAACTCCCTTGCCGTCCTTCTTGAAGTTCTTCTCACCCTTGCCTTTCTTGAAACTTGTTGTTTTATTGACCATCAACACTTGATGTTCCTTTTTGATCTCCACCTCCGCTGATTTCAGCATTGAATATACCTCAGGAATGGTTTTCTCCATCCCCTGCATATTGAAATTCATCACAAAGCTCTTATAGCTAGGTGGGAGCAACTGAAGGATTCTGTCAACGACCGCGTCATCCGGGAGATTAACTCTCAGCTGAGACAAGCGGTTGTGCAACCCAGACATTTTGAGTATGTGCTCGCTAACAGAACTATTCTCCTCCATCTTACAACTATAGAACTTGTCAGAGACTTCATATCTCTCGACCCGGGCATGAGCTTGGAAAACCTTTTTCAGCTCTTGGAACATCTCATATGCTCTGTGCTGCTCAAAAGGCTTTTGGAGCCCCGGCTCTAAGCTGTAAAGCATGCCGCACTGAACCAGGGAGTAATCATCACTACGCGACTGCCAGGCGTTCATAACGTCTTGAGTTGATGGGAAAACAGGTGCTTCACCTAGCGCTGCTTCAATGACATATGCTTTCTTGGCAGCTATGAGGATAATCCTCAGGTTACGGACCCAGTCCGTGTAGTTGCTACCATCGTCTTTCAGCTTGGTTTTCTCTAGGAACGCGTTGAAGTTGAGGGCAACATTAGCGTGGGCCATTTGATCTACAAGACATATTGCAAAGATTTTTAGACTATTTTCATGATAAATAAGCTCATCTAATCAAATTATTTAATGAACTCCCACTCAGATAGACATCCCTCTAGTCATCTAAGTGATACATGATCCGAGTCAACTAGGTCGTGTCCGATCATCACGTGAGACGGACTAGTCATCATCGGTGAACATCTTCATGTTGATTTTATCTTCTATACGACTCATGCTCGACCTTTCGGTCTTCTGTGTTCCGAGGCCATGTCTGTACATGCTAGGCTCGTCAAGTCAACCTAAGTGTATCGCGTGTGTAAATCTGGCTTACACCCGTTGTATGCGAACGTTAGGACCTATCACACCCGATCATCACATGGGGCTTTGGAACAACGGACCTTAGCAACGGTGCACAGTTAGGGTAAACACTTTCTTGAAATTATTGCGAGGGATCATCTTATTTATGCAACCGTCGTTCTAAGCAAATAAGATGTAAAAACATGATAAACATCACATGCAATCAAATAGTGACATGATATGGCCAATATCATTTTTGCTCCTTTTGATCTCCATCTTCGGGGTGCCATGATCATCATCGTCACCGGCATGACACTATGATCTCCATCATCGTGCCTTCATGAAGTTGTCTCGCCAACTGTTACTTCTACTACTATGGCTAACATTTAGCGATAAAGTAAAGTAATTACATGGCGTTATCATTAACACGCAGGTCATACAATAAATTAAGACAACTCCTATGGCTCCTGTCGGTTGTCATACTCATCGACATGCAAGTCGTCATTCCTATTACAAGAACATGATCAATCTCATACATCACATATATCATTCATCACATCCTTTTGGCCATATCACATCACACGGCATATGCTGCAAGAACAAGTTAGACGTCCTCTAATTGTTGTTGCAAGTTTTTTACGTGGCCGCTATAGGTTTCTAGCAAGAACGTTTCTTACCTACGCCAAAATCACAACGTGATATGCCAATTTCTATTTACCCTTCATAAGGACCCTTTTCATCGAATCCGATCCGACTAAAGTGGGAGAGACAGACACCCGCTAGCCACCTTATGCAACTAGTGCATGTCACTTGGTGGAACCTGTCTCACGTAAGCGTACGTGTAAGGTCGGTCCGGGCCGCTTCATCCCACGATGCCGCCGAATCAAGATAAGACTAGTAACGGCAAGTAAATTGACAAAATCGACGCCCACAACAACTTGTGTTCTACTCGTGCATAGAAAATACGCATAGACCTAGCTCATGATGCCACTGTTGGGGATCGTTGCAGAAATTAAAAAAAATCTACGCATCACCAAGATCAATCTATGGAGAGACTAGCAACGAGAGATAAGGGAGTGTATCTTCATACCCTTAAAGATAGCGAAAAGGAAGCGTTACAAGAACGCGGATGAAGGAGTCGTACTCACAGCGATTCAGATCGCGGTTGATTCCGATCTAAGCACCGAACAACGACGCCTCCGCGTTCAACACATGTACAGCCCAGGGACGTATCCTTCTTCTTAATCCATCAAGGGGGAAGGAGAAGTTGGGGAAGAGCTCCGGCAGCATGACGGCGTGGTGGTGGAGCTTGCAGTTCCCCGGCAGGGCTTCGCCAAGCTCAACGGAGGAAGAGGGGATGTTGGAGAGGGGGAGGGCTGTGCCTTGGATGTGTTATTGCTGCCCTCCCTCCACCCCTCTATTTATAGGGTGAAGGGGGAAGGGGGCCGGCCCCTCTAGATGAGATCTAGAGGGGGGCAGCCAAGGGGAGGGGGCTTGCCCCCCAAGCCAAGGGGGCGCCCCCTTTAAGGTTCCCCCCAACCCTAGGCGCATGGGCCCTAGGGGGGATGGCGCCCAGCCCACTTAGGGGCTGGTTCCCTTCCACATACAGCCCATAGGGCCCTCCGGGGCAGTTGGACCCTCCCGGTGGACCCCCGGAACCCCTTCGGTGGTCCCGGTACAATACCGATAAACCCCCGAACACTTCCGATGACCGTATGATGACTTCCCATATATAAATCTTCACCTCCGGACCATTCTGGAACTCCTCGTTACGTCCGGGATCTCATCCGGGACTCCAAACAACATTCATTAACTGCATACTATTTCCGATAACAACTCTAGCATCACCGAACGTTAAGTGTGTAGACCCTACGGGTTCGGGAACCATGTAGATATGACCGAGACATCTCTCCGGTCAATAACCAACAACGGGATCTGGATACCCATGTTGGCTCCCACATGTTCCACGATGATCTCATCGTATGAACCACGATGTCGGGGATTCAATCAATCCCGTATACAATTCCCTTTGTCTACCGGTATGATACTTGCCCGAGATTCAATCATCGGTATCCCTATACCTTGTTCAATCTCGTTACCGGCAAGTCTCTTTACTCGTTCCATAACACATCATCCCGTAATCAACTCCTTGATCACATTGAGCTCATTTTGATGATGTCTTACCGAGTGGGCCCAGAGATACCTCTCCGTCACACGGAGTGACAAATCCCAGTCTCGATTCATGCCAACTCAACAGACACTTTTGGAGATACCCGTAGTGTGCCTTTATAGACACCCAGTTACGTTGTGACGTTTGGCACACCCAAAGCATTCCTACGGTATCTGGGAGTTGCACAACTCATGGTCTAAGGAAATGATACATGACATTAGAAAAGCTTTAGCAGACGAACTACACGATCTTGTCCTATGCTTAGGATTGGGTCTTGTCCATGACATCATTCTCCTAATGATGTGATCCCGTTATCAACGGGATCCAATGTCCATGGTCAGGAAATCGTAACCATCTATTGATCAACGAGCTAGTCAACTAGAGGCTCACTAGGGACATGTTGTGGTCTATGTATTCACACATGTATTACGATTCCGGATAACACAATTATAGCATGAACAATAGACAATTATCATGAACAAGGAAATATAATAATTACCATTTTATTATTGCCTCTAGCGCATATTTCAAACACCCCTTGGGGCTGCATTGGACTAGGGAAAGGGGGCGCCGCCTGAGGGAGTCCTGGACTAAGGGGTCCTCAGGCGTCCGGCCTGTTATCTATGGGCCAGACTGATGGGTTGTGCAGACATGAAGGCCGAAGACTGCACCGTGTCCAGATTGGACTCTACTTGGTGTGGAAGGCAAGCTTGGCGACCGAAGATTCCTTCTTATGTAACCGACTCCATGTAAACCCTAGATCCCCTCGGTGTCTATATAAACCGAAGGGGATAGTCCGGAAAGGATTTCACATATACTCATTACCATACCCACATAGGCTAGACTTCTATGGTTTAGCCATTACGATCTCGTGGTAGATCCACTCTTGTAACACTCATATTCATCAATATCAATCAAGCAGGACGTAGGGTTTTACCTCCATAGAGAGGGCCCGAACCTGGGTAAACATCGTGTCCCCCGTCTCCTGTTACCATCGATCCTAGACGCACAGTTCGGGACCCCCTACCCGAGATCCGCTGGTTTTGACACCGACATTGGTGCTTTCATTGAGAGCTCCGCTGTGCCGTCGACAACAGGTTCGATGGCCCCTTCAATCGCCAACCATGACGCTGTGCAAAGAGGAACCTTCCTCCCCAGACAGATCTTCGTGTTCGGCGGCTTCGCACTGCGGGCCAACTCACTTGGCCATCTGGAGCAGATCAAGAGCTACGCCCCTGGGCATCAGGTCAGATTCGGAAGCTTGAACTACATCGTGGATATCCATAAAGACTTGATCTTCGAGGGATTTGAACCCGCGGTGATCGCTTCCCCTCATCCCGATGAACGTGACTTAAATCTGTCATCGGACCACACCCAGGAGATGGTCCCTGCGGCTGCAACGGTCTTAGAGCTGGAGCAGATCGAGCCATCCGAGGCCACAGAGTGCACGGCGTTGGAGCCGCACATGGACTCGATGATACGTCTCCAACGTATCTATAATTTTTGATTGCCCATGCTATATTATCTACTGTTTTGAATGTTTATGGGCTTTATTATACACTTTTATATCATTTTTTGGGACTAACCTATTAACCCAGAGCCCAGTGCCAGTTTCTGTTTTGACCCTGTTTTAGGGTTTCGAACAAAAGGAAAATCAAATGGAGTCCAATTGACCTGAAACTTCATGGAACTCATTTTTGGAAGGAAAGAAGCCTAGAAGACTTGGAGTGCACGTCGGGGGACCTGCGAGGAGGCCACGAGGCAGGGGCGCGCCCACCCCCTGGGCGCGCCCTCCACCCTCGTGGGCCCCTCGTGGCCACCCTGACGTACTTCCTCCGCCTATATATCTCCATATACCCTAAAAACATTCGTGAGCACAACAGATCGGGAGTTCCGCCGCCAGAAGCCTCCGTAGCCACCAAAAGCCAATCTAGATCCGTTCCGGCACCCTGCCGGAGGGGGCAATCCCTCTCCGGTGGCCATCTTCATCATCCCGGTGCTCTCCATGATGAGGAGGGAGTAGTTCTCCCTCGGGGTTGAGGGTATGTACCAGTAGCTATGTGTTTGATCTCTCTCTCTCTCGTGTTCTTGAGATGATACGATCTTGATGTATCGCGAGGTTTGCTATTATATATGGATCCTATGATGTTTCTTCCCCCCTCTACTCTCTTGTAATGGATTGAGTTTCCCCTTTGAAGTTATATTTTCGGATTGAGTCTTTAAAGATTTGAGAACACTTGATGTATGCCTTGCCGTGGATATCTGTGGTGACAATGTGATATCACGTGATTCACTTGATGTGTGTTTTGGTGATCAACTTGCGGGTTCCGCCCATGAACCTATGCATAGGGGTTGGCACATGTTTTCGTCGTGATTCTCCGGTAGAACTTTGGGGCACTCTTTGTGGTTCTATGTGTTGGTTGAATAGATGAATCTGAGATTGTGTGATGCATATCGTATAATCATACCCACAGATACTTGAGGTGACATTGGAGTATCTAGGTGACATTAGGGTTTTGGTTGATTTGTGTCTTAAGGTGTTATTCTAGTATGAACTCTAGGGCTGTTTGTGACACTTATAGGAATAGCCCTATGGATTGATTGGAAAGAATAACTTTGAGGTGGTTTCGTACCCTACCATAATCTCTTCGTTTGTTCTCCGCTATTAGTGACTTTGGAGTGACTCTTTGTTGCATGTTGAGGGATAGTTATGTGATCCAATTATGTTAGTATTGTTGAGGGAACTTACACTAGTGAAAGTATGAACCCTAGGACTTATTTCCACGCATTGCAATACCGTTTACACTCACTTTTATCATTAGTTACCTTGCTGTTTTTTATTTTCAGATTACAAAAACCTTTATCTACTATCCATATACCACTTGTATCACCCTCTCTTCGCCGAACTAGTGGACCTATACAATTTACCATTGTATTGGGTGTGTTGGGGACACAAGAGACTCTTTGTTATTTGGTTGCGGGGTTGCTTGAGAGAGACCATCTTCATCCTACGCCTCCTACGGATTGATAAACCTTAGGTCATCCACTTGAGGGAGATTTGCTACTGTCCTACAAACCTCTACACTTGGAGGCCCAACAACGTCTACAAGAAGAAGGTTGTGTAGTAGACATCAAGCTCTTTTCTGGCCCCGTTGCCGGGGAGGTGAGTGCTTGAAGGTATATCTTTAGATCTTGCAATCGAGTCTTTTAGTTTCTTGTTTTATCACTAGTTTAGTTTATAAAAGAAAATTACAAAAAATGGAATTAAGGTTACCTCATATGCTTCATCTTTTTAATATCTTTCATGAGAATAAGGATTCCTATAATTGTGCTCAATTGCTAGAGGAAGAATGCATTAGAATGTTTGGCACTAAATATTTGAATGATGAGCATGATTGCAATGTTGTTAGTATGAATTCCTTGAATATCTATGATGCTAATGATATGCAAAGCCACAAGCTTGGGGAAGCTACGTTTGATGAAGATGATATTTTTTGTCCCCTAAGTTTTGTTGAGCAAATTTATTATGATGAAAGCATGCCTCCTATCTATGATGATTAGTGTGATGACACGTATGCTTTAGAGAATAATTATAACAATGAAAATTTTCATCTTGATTTCAATTTTCAATCCCATGATAGTTATTTTATTGAGTTTGCTCCCACTACTATTCATGAGAAGAAATTTGCTTATGTGGAGAGTAATAAAAATTCTATGCTTGTGGCTCATGAAAGGAATGCTTTATGTGATAGTTATATTGTTGAATTCATTCATGATGCTACTGAAAATTATTATGAGGGAGGAACATATGCTTGTAGGAATTGCAATGATATCAAGTTTCCTCTCTATGTGCTTAAAGTTTTGAAGTTATGCTTGTTTTACCTTCCTATGCAAGTTGATTCTTGTCATCACAAGTTCTTTGCTCACAAAATCCCTATGCATAGGAAGTGGGTTAGGCTTAAATGTGTTAGCAATATGCTTCATGATGCTCTCTTTATGTTTCAATTCTTATCTTTTATGTGAGCATCATTGAAATCATCATGCCTAGCTAGGGGCGTTAAACGATAGCGCTTGTTGGGAGGAAACCCAATTTTATTTTAGTTCCTTGCTTTTTGCTCCTGTTTAGTAATAAATAATTCATCTAGCCTCTGTTTAGATGTGGTTTTATATATTTAATTAGTGTTTGTGCCAAGTAGAACCTTTGGGAAGACTTGGGGAAAGTCTTTGCGATCATGCTGTAAAAAACAGAAACTTTAGCCCTCACGAGAATTGCTGCCATTTTTATTTGGAGAGTGCTATTTAATTAATTATTTTTGCAGATGATTAATAGATAAATTCCTCAGGTCCAGCAATTTATTTGAGAATTTTATGATTTCCATAAGTATATGTTTGATCCATATTACTACAGACTGTTCTGTTTTTGACAGATTCTGTTTTTCATGTGTTGTTTACTTATTTTGATGAATCTATGGCTAGTAAAAGAGTTTATAAACCATAGAGAAGTTGGAATACAGTAGGTTTAACACCAATATAAATAAATAATGAGTTCATTACAGTACCTTGAAGTGGTGATTTACTTTCTTATACTAACGGAGCTTACGAGTTTTCTGTTAAGTTTTGTGTTGTGAAGTTTTCAAGTTTTGGGTAAGGATTCGATGGACTATGGAATAAGGAGTGGCAAGAACCTAATCTTGGGTATGCCCAAGGCACCCCAAGGTAATATTCAAGGACAACCAAGAGCCTAAGCTTGGGGATGCCCCGGAAGGCATCCCTCTTTCATCTTCGTTCATCGGTAACTTTACTTGGAGCTATATTTTTATTCACCACATGATATGTGTTTTGCTTGGAGTGTCAATTTATTTTGTTAGTATTTGCTTTCTCTTATTTAGAACAATGTTTTGCATCTTTTATTTCAATAAAAGTGGCATTTATAGCCTTTACTATGCCTATTTTAGAATCCCACATGTTGCTGTTTGAAAACAGAAAGTTTACCGCTGTTGCAATAATTCCCTAGAAAAGTCAGAATGTGATAAAATGTTGAAACCTTTTGCATATTAAGCTCTGTTAAATTTACTACAGTGGGAATTTTCTTTCATAATTTTTGGAGTTAGGGAAGTCTGGATGTTGCTGCATTCTTTACAGACTATCCTGTTTAGGCAGATTGCTGTTATGTTTGCATTGTTTGCATATGTTTGCTTCTTTAATGATTCTATTTGAGGATAGGACTATTAAATATGCAGAGGCATTTATTATGCAATGTTGAATAATAATTTTAGTGATTTGCTACAGTAGAGTATGATAAGGTTTTGGCAATGGTTTATACTAACTTATCTCACGAGTCCTTGTTGAGTTTTGTGTGGAGGAAGCTTTTGAGATTTAGGGAGACCGTGATATGAGAGGAATTAAGGAGGCACAAAAGCTCAAGATTGGGGATGCCCAAGGCACCCCAAGATAATATTTCAAGAAGTCTCAAGCATCTAAGCTTGGGGATGCCCCGGTTGGCATCCCACCTTTCTTCTTCAACAACTATCGGTTAGTATCGGTTGATCCTAAGTTTTTGCTTCTTCACATGATGTTTGCTATTCTTAGAATGTCATTTTATTTTGCTTTGCTTGCTGTTTGAATAAAATACCAAGATCTGAAATTATTAAATGTTAGAGAGTCTTCACATAGTTGCATAATTATTCAACTACTCATTGATCTTCACTTATATCTTCCGGAGTAGTTTGTTGTTGCTCTAGTGCTTCACTTATATCTTTTAGAGCACGGTGGTGGATTTGTTTTATAGAAACTATTGATCTCTCATGCTTCACTTAGATTATTTTGAGAGTCTTAAATAGCATGGTAATTTGCTTAAAATCCTAATATGCTAGGTATACAAGATTAGTAAAAAAATTCTTATGAGTGTTTTGAATACTAAGAGAAGTTTGATGCTTGATGATTGTTTTGAGATATAGAGGTAATAATATCAAAGTCGTGCTAGTTGAGTAGTTGTGAAATTGAGAAATGCTTGTGTTGAAGTTTGAAAGTCCCGTAGCATGCACGTATGGTAAATGTTATGCAACAAATTTGAAACATGAGGTGTTATTTGATTGTCTTCCTTATGAGTGGCGGTCGGGGACGAGCGATGGTCTTTTCCTACCAATCTATCCCCCTAGGAGCATGCACGTAGTACCGAGGTTTTTGATGACCTGTAGATTTTTGCAATAAGTATGTGAGTTCTTTATGACTAATGTTGAGTCCATGGATTATACGCACTCTCACCCTTCCATCCTTGCCAGCCTCTTCGGTACCGTGCATTACCCTTTCTCATATTGAGAGTTGGTGCAAACTTTGCCGGTGCATCCAAACCCCCTGATATGATATGCTCTTTCACACATAAACCTCCTTATATCTTCCTCAAAACAGCCACCATACCTACCTATTATGGCATTTCCATAGCCATTCCGAGATATATTTCCATGCAACTTTCCACCGTTCCGTTTATTATGACACGCATCATCATTGTCATATTGCTTTGCATGATCATGTAGTTGACATCGTATTTGTGGCAAAGCCACCGTTCATAATTCTTTCATACATGTCACTCTTGGTTCATTGCATATCCCGGTACACCGCCGGAGGCATTCATATAGAGTCATCTTTGTTCTAGTATCGAGTTGTAATCATTGAGCTGTAAATAAATAGAAGTGTGATGATCATCATTATTAGAGCATTGTCCCAAGTGAGGAATAAAAAAAGGAAGGCCATAAAAAAAGAGAAGTCCCCCAAAAAATGAGAGAAAAAGAGAGAAGGGACAATTTTACTATCCTTTTACCACACTTGTGCTTCAAAGTAGCACCATGATCTTCATAGTAGAGAGTCTCTTGTTTTGTCACTTTCATATACTAGTGGGAATTTTTCATTATACAACTTGGCTTGTATATTCCAACAATGGGCCTCCTCAAGTTCCCTAGGTCTTCGTGAGCAAGCAAGTTGGATGCACACCCACTTAGTTTCTATTGTTGAGCCTTCATACATTTATAGCTCTAGTGCATCCGTTGCATGGCAATCCCTACTCCTTGCATTAACATCAATCGATGGGCATCTCCATAGCCCATTGATTAGCCTCGTTGATGTGAGACTTTCTCCTTTTTTGTCTTCTCCACATAACCCCCCTCATTATATTCTATTCCACCCATAGTGCTATATCCATGGCTCGCGCTCATGTATTGCGTGAAAGTTTATGAGTTTGAGATTACTAAAGTATGAAACAATTGCTTGGCTTGTCATCGGGGTTGTGCATGATGAGAGCATTCTTGTGTGACGAAAATGGAGCATGACTAAACTATATGATTTTGTAGGGATGAACTTTCTTTGGCCATGTTATTTTGAGAAGACATAATTGCTTAGTTAATATGCTTGAAGTATTATCATTTTTATGTCAACATGAACTTTTGTCTTCAATCTTTCGGATCTAAATATTCATACCACAATTAAGAAGAATTACATTGAAATTATGCCAAGTAGCACTCCACATAAAAAATTCTGTTTTTATCATTTACCTACTCGAGGACGAGTAGGAATTAAGCTTGGGGATGCTGATACGTCTCCAACGTATCTATAATTTTTGATTGCTCCATGCTATATTATCTACTGTTTTGAATGTTTATGGGCTTTATTATACACTTTTATATCATTTTTTGGAACTAACCTATTAACCCAGAGCCCAGTGCCAGTTTCTGTTTTGACCCTGTTTTAGGGTTTCGAAGAAAAGGAAAATCAAACGGAGTCCAATTGACCTGAAACTTTACGGAACTCATTTTTGGAAGGAAAGAAGTCCAGAAGACTTGGAGTGCACGTCGGGGGACCTGCGAGGAGGCCACGAGGCAGGGGGTGTGCCCACCCCTCTGGGTGCGCCCTCCACCCTCGTGGGCGCCTCGTGGCCCCCCTGACGTACTTCTTCCGCCTATATATCTCCATATACCCTAAAAACATCCGTGAGCACAATAGATCGGGAGTTCCGCCGCCAGAAGCCTCCGTAACCACCGAAAGCCAATCTAGACCCGTTCTGGCACCCTGCCGGAGGGGGCAATCCCTCTTCGGTGGCCATCTTCATCATCCCGGTGCTCTCCATGACAAGGAGGGAGTAGTTCTTCTTCGGGGCTGAGGGTATGTACCAGTAGCTATGTGTTTGATCTCTCTCTCTCTCGTGTTCTTGAGATGATACGATCTTGATGTATCGCGAGCTTTGCTATTATATTTGGATCCTATGATGTTTCTTCCCCCCTCTACTCTCTTGTAATGGATTGAGTTTCCCCTTTGAAGTTATATTTTCGGATTGAGTATTTAAAGATTTGAGAACACTTGATGTATGTCTTGCCGTGGATATCTGTGGTGACAATGGGATATCACGTGATTCACTTGATGTATGTTTTGGTGATCAACTTGCGGGTTCCGCCCATGAACCTATGCATAGGGGTTGGCACACGTTTTCGTCGTGATTCTCCGGTAGAACTTTGGGGCACTCTTTGTGGTTCTATGTGTTCGTTGAATAGATGAATCTGAGATTGTGTGATGCATATCATATAATCATACCCACAAATACTTGAGGTTACATTGGAGTATCTAGGTGACATTAGGGTTTTCGTTGATTTGTGTCTGAAGGTGTTATTCTAGTACGAACTCTAGGGCTGTTTGTGACACTTATAGGAATAGCCCTATGGATTAATTGGAAAGAATAACTTTGAGGTGGTTTCGTACCCTACCATAATCTCTTCGTTCGTTCTCCGCTATTAGTGACTTTGGAGTGACACTTTGTTGCATGTTGAGGGATAGTTATGTGATCCAATTATGTTAGTATTGTTGAGGGAACTTACACTAGTGAAAGTATGAACCCTAGGCCTTATTTCCACGCATTGCAATACCGTTTACGCTCACTTTTATCATTAGTTACCTTGCTGTTTTTTATTTTTCAGATTATAAAAACCTTTATCTACTATCCATATACCACTTGTATCACCCTCTCTTCGCCGAACTAGTGCACCTATACAATTTACCATTGTATTGGGTGTGTTGGGGACACAAGAGACTCTTTGTTATTTGGTTGCAGGGTTGCTTGAGAGAGACCATCTTCATCCTACGCCTCCTACGGATTGATAAACCTTAGGTCATCCACTTGAGGGAAATTTGCTACTGTCCTACAAACCTCTGCACTTGGAGGCCCAACAACGTCTACAAGAAGAAGGTTGTGTAGTAGACATCACTCGACGCCCTGCAATATTCGCTTTAACGGAAGTTCGGACTCGTCTCTGGCTATAAGTTCCGGACTGTGTACGCCCTCGGACACCGAGCTAGATCGGTTATCGATCTTCGAGTTCAGCGCCGCTGATGTTTTCTAGCACTCGCCTTTGGGTGACGTGCTAAAATATTTAAAGAATTTGTCCTTGGAGAAGGACTCCCAGCTGAACTATGCCTGGTTCGAGCTAGAGACGTATGATAGGAATTTTGCTTCCCACCCGCCACCCACTTCATAGCCACCGTCGATGACTTAACCAACGTGCTTGACTATGGCTCCGAAGACATCGACGGTATGGACGACGATGCCGACAAGGGGCAAGGCCAAGACCTGCCATTCACTGGACGTTGGATGGCTACCTCTCCGTATGATGTGTACATGGTTGATACGCCTAAAGAATCTGGCGACGACTAAGAAGAGCCAGATGCGAATAAAACCTCCGAGACACAGTCCAAGCGCCGGCGGCCCAAACGCCGCCTGATACGTCTCCATCGTATCTACTTTTCCAAACACTTTTTCCCTTGTTTTGGGCTCTAACTAGCATGATTTGAATGGAACTAACCCGGACTGACGCTGTTTTCAGCAGAATTGCCATGGTGTTATTTATGTCCAGAAACAAAATATCTCGGAATGACCTGAAACTTCACGGGACGTCTATTTGGAAATAATAAAAAGTCCTTGCAAAAGATGAAGACCAGGGGCCCCACCATATGTCCAGGAGGGTGGGGGGCGCGCCCCATACCTCGTGGGCCCCCTGGAGCTCCTCCGACCTCAACTCCAACTCTATATATTTGGTTTCGGGGAGAAAAAAATAGAGAGAAGGATTCATCGCGTTTTACGATATGGAGCCGCCACCAAGCCCTAAAACCTCTCGCGAGGGCTGATCTAGAGTCCGTTCGGGGCTCCGGAGAGGGGAATCCGTCGCCATCGTCATCATCAACCTTCCTCCATCACCAATTTCATGATGCTCACCGCCATGCGTGAGTAATTCCATCGTAGGCTTGCTGGACGGTGATGGGTTGGATGAGATTTATCATGTAATCGAGTTAGTTTTGTTAGGGTTTGATCCCTAGTATCCACTATGTTCTGAGATTGATGTTCCTATGACTTTGCTATGCTTAATGCTTGTCACTAGGGCCCGAGTGCCATGATTTCAGATCTGAACCTATTATGTTTTCATCAATATATGAGAGTTCTTGATCCTATCTCGCAAGTCTATAGTCACCTATTATGTGTTATGATCCGTTAACCCCGAAGTGACAATAATCGAGATACTTACCGGTGATGACTGTAGTTTGAGGAGTTCATGTATTCACTATGTGTTAATGCTTTGGTCCGGTACTATATTAAAAGGAGGCCTTAATATCCCTTGGTTTCCGCTAGGACCCCGCTGCCACGGGAGGGTAGGACAAAAGATGTCATGCAAGTTCTTTTCCATAAGCACGTATGACTATATTCGGAATACATGCCTACATTACATTGATGAATTGGAGCTAGTTTTGTGTCACCCTAGGTTATGATTGTTACATGATGAACCGCATCTGGCATAATTCTCTATCATCGATCCATTGCCTACGAGCTTTCCATATATTGTTCTTCGCTTATTTACTTTTCCGTTGCTATTGCTATCACCACTACAAAATACCAAAAACATTACTTTTGCTACTGTTACCTTTTGCTATCGTTACCACTACTATCATATTACTTTTCTACTAAACACTTTTCTGCAGATATTAAGTTTCCAGGTGTGGTTGAATTGACAACTCAGCTGCTAATACTTGAGAATATTCTTTGGCTCCCCTTGTGTCGAATCAATAAATTTGGACTGAATACTCTACCCTCGAAAACTGTTGCGATCCCCTATACTTGTGGGTTATCACCGCCCCAAGCCCCGCCGCTCAAAGGACGACAACACTGGCACCGGAGAAAATAGTACTCTGGGCGATGCCGAAAACAATGAAGATCCTGTCGGGGATACATCCGAACAGGAACACGACAGCAGGCAAGACAACCCTGATGAACAGGCCATAGAAGATGACTCGGGGGATGATAGTTACCGTCCACCCTCCGAGGAGGAGACAAGCCTTGGCAACGATGACTTTATCGTGCCTGTGGATCCTCTCGAGCAGGATCGCTTCAAGCTTCAGCTCATAGCCACGACAAGGAGCCTGAAAAAGAAACAACAGCAACTTCAAGCTGAACAAGACCTGCCCGTCGACCGATGGACAGATGTCCTGACAGCTAAGGAATACGGCCTTAACCGCCCAGCCAAGAGCTACCCGAAACGCAGACTGCTACCTCAATTCGATGAGGAGGCACCGGAGCACATATCTCCCTCTCATAATGCGGACCGACCACCATGTGGTCGGGACAGGGCGACTGAACGGCCACCCTGCGGTCAGGATAAAGCGGCAACTCAGGCCGAACAGCAGCCCGCCCCACCGCCTCTCAAAAACAGGGACAGACCAGCTCGGGACCATACATACGATCTTCGGCAAGAATTGGACAATAGAGCAAGACACAACAGATCTATATACCGGTCGTGAGGACGTTTCCATACTCGGGACGACAGCTACCTATTCGGATGTGACAAACTTAATCACACCCAGGCCGATAACCACAGACGGATGTCGTCGGAGATACGCCGTAACGCTGCCTGCTATAGAGGTGCTGCACACCCTCTCTACTTCATAGACTAGGTGCTGGATCACAAATTCCCGGAGGGGTTCAAGCCTGTCAATATTGAATCATACGACGGCACAACCGACCCCGTAGTGTGGATCAAAGATTTTAGTCTTCACATACACATGGCCCGAGGAGATGACCTCCATGCCATCAAATACCTCCCATTAAAGCTCAAAGGACCAGCTCGACACTGGCTAAATAGTCTTCCTAAGAACTCCATTGGCAGTTGGGAGGACTTGGAAGAAGCCTTCCTCGACAACTTCCAAGGCACATATGTCCGGCCACCCGATGTCGATGACTTAAGCCACATAGTTCAATAACCTGGAGAATCAGACAGAAAATTCTGGACTAGGTTCCTAACCAAAAAGAACCAGATCGTTGACTGTCGAGATGCCAAAGCCTTAGCGGCCTTTAAACATAGCATCCATGACGAATGGCTCGCCTGCCACCTCGGCCAAGAAAAATTGAGGTCCATGGCAGCCCTCACGACACTTATGACCCGCTTTTGCGTGGGTGAGGATAGTTGGCTGGCTCGCAGTACAAACACAACCAACGAAGCAGGCCCCTCTGAGGCCAAAAGCAGCACCAGCAAGCTCCGGCGCAATAGACACAAACGCCGAAGCAATGGCGATAACACCGATGACGCTACCATTCACGCCGGATTCAGTGGCTCCAAGTCCGGCCAGCGAAAGAAGCCCTATAAAAGGAACGGCGGAGGACCATCCAGCTTGGACCGCATACTCGACCGTCCGTGCCAGATACATGGCACCCCAGACAAACCGACCAACCATACTAACAGAGATTGTCGGGTCTTTAAGCAAGCCAGCAAGGTAAATAGCGTAAACAAGGAAGGGGAATCAAAGAGCGAGGACGAAGACGAGGAGCCCCGGCAGCCGAACACTGGGGGGCAGAAGAAATTCCCACCTCAAGTCAAAACGGTGAACATGATATATGCCACACACATCCCCAAAAGGGAGCGCAAGCGCGCACTCAGGGATGTTTATGCGGTAGAGCCAGTCGCCCCAAAATTTAACCCATGGTCGTCAGTCCCGATCACCTTTGATCGTCGTGATCATCCAACTAGCATCCGTCATGGCGGTTCAGCCGCATTGGTACTCGACTCAATCATCGACGGATTTCACATGACATGAGTCCTAATGGACGGTGGTAGCAGCCTCAACCTGCTCTATCAGGATACATTACGCAAGATGGGCATTAATCCCTCACGAATCAAACCCGCGATAACTACCTTTAAAGGAGTCATACCAGGCGTAGAGGCTCGTTGTACGGGCTCGATCACGCTGGAGGTGGTCTTCGGTTCCCCAGATAACTTCCGAAGCAAAGAATTAATCTTCGATATTGTCCCATTTTGTAGCGGCTATCACGCCCTGCTCGGACGAACCGCATTCGCTAGATTCAATGCGGTACCACAATACGCTTATCTCAAGCTCAAGATGCCCGGCCCATGTGGCATCATTACAGTAAATGAAAACACGGAACACTCCCTCCGTACAGAGGAGCACACTGCTGCCCTAGCAGCAGAGGTACAAAGCGGCCTTCTCAAGCAGCATTATAATCCGGCTGCCGAGCCCCTGGACATCATCAAGAGGGTCTGGACCACACTGCAGCAGGACAGCTCGGCTCGACAAGAGCCGAATTAGCAATATGACCTCCATCCCAGCCCCGATGAGGCAATGGCACTAATACCGCGCGTACATAAACTATGCACTCAAAACACCATGGGAATCGATGGAGGCATAACTCGTCCGCAATCCACTGTACGGCTCGACTGACACCGGGAATCACACGCCTTTACTTTTTCTTTTTATTACGGGTTTTTTCTCTTTTCAAGGTCTATGCGGACAACTCGTTTGCAGAACACACCAAGGAGGCAAGGAGCTCTGGCATACAAAGGAACCCCCAGGTGGTCTCTATTAACGATCACCATACTTGTTTTACATACCCGCACGCAGCCCACCCTTGGTTATGGCATGATAAATAGCCTTACTTGCTTATCGCATTATTTGCACAAAGTACGCCTCGATGTACCAATTACATCACAATGGTGAATGAATGGTGGCGTCAATTTATTACCTAATTTTCCTATTTTCTCACCTTTGTACATATTACTTATTGCACACGTACACCATCGTACGTATTACTACGCCAGGGGCTTCATTACACCCAACACTACGGCAATAAAAAGTCCAAACACTTTTATAGTATAGTTCGGCAGCCCGAACTTATAGCATTATATGCATCGGCTCCGAATCATGTCTTTGGTCAATAGTTGGGTTGCCTGGCTCCTGTGCTTAGTACCTTACGTTCCGCTATATCGGCTAGGGTAGTAAAGAGAGAACTACTTCGATTGTGTCTCAGTTCTTCCGGACGAGCACCTCAGTAGAGAAAGCCGAAAACTGACTGTCATGATGCGGCGAGAGCTGGTCAGCTGTTCGAGAGGTTCCAAATCGTTAGAGATTTTTTCCGCTTCGCGCGAAGAATCGGTCCCTCCGATTAGGCGTGTATAGCGCCCCTAATTCGGCCTTCCGAATACCAGGGGCTTCGCCAAATTTTTTAATTGTCAAACTCCTATGGCTAAGTGAGGGAGGTAAAGGCCGCATAGTCTGATTGCCTTGTTCGTTGTGCTAAACACCTCCTTTAAGGACCAGAATGTGGAGTAAAGAGTGTTTAGATTTATCCCGAACACCCCCGTACTATCTACGTGGGGGCAGAAGCCGACGACTGGTCAACCCTCAAATTTCATAAACGGCCGCACAGGACGTAAAATGTAAATCATAAGCATTATAATACATAACATCACTGCTCCATATTACAGGACAGTATAATACAAATGTTCTCACGGGGAAATGATATCCTTCGAACATTGTTCCGCCACAAGGAGGGAGCCCTCCAAGACGCCGTTAAAATAGAGCTCGGGTCGATGATGCTCCTTGCCCTCCGGTGGTCCCTCGGTCATCAGCTTCTTGGCATCCGGCTTTGCCCAATGCGTCTTGACACGGGCAAAGGCCATACGCGCACCTTCAATGCAGACCGACTGCTTCACAGTTTCAAGCCATGGACAGACGTTAACAAGCCGCTTTACAAGTCTGAAATAGCTGCTAGGTACAGGCTCGGCAGGCCACAGCCAGACTATCAGGTCCTTCATGGCTAGCTCCGCCGACTTGTGCAGCTCGACCAACTGCTTCAGCTGGTCAATGAAGGGCAACGGATGTTCGGGCCCAAGATACTGGGACCAGAATAGCTTCTCCGTAGACATTCCTTCTTCGGCTCTGTAATACTCAGCAGCATCCGATATACTACATGGAAGATCTGTAAACGCCCCTGGAAAACCCGAATTCGGATAAGTACAAGGAACGTTTCTTACACACACTTGCTATGCAGGGCGAAAGATTTACCCAGCGTAATCTCCTTGGCCGCCTGAATCTCCTGGAGGGCGTCCTGGGCTTCGGCTCGTGTATCCTGTGCGCTCTGACAGGCCTTCGCCAGTTCGGACTCTTGCGCCTTACAATCGCGCTCCAAGGACTCAAATCTCTCGATCACGCCCTGGAGCTGTTGCTGCGCCTCGGCAACCTGGGCCTCGTGCTTCTCGCGCGCGGCGCGTTCCTTGGCCGCTTTGTCCTCGGCCTCGGCTAGCGCCTTCTTAAGTGCCGCCACCTCGATCGTGGCCACTAATAAAGTTTATGACACTTTAGTCCGGCTGGACTGCTCATTTTTTTCAAAATATACCCATAGGTTACTGCATACCTTGGCTATCTTCCAGCTGCTTCTTCACGAGGCCGAGCTCCTCCTCGGCCCGCTCCAGTTTCCACTTAAGTCCGGAAACTTCCGCAGCATGAGCAGTCACAGCCTGCAGCGATACCTGCTTATTCACATAGACAACTCATGTTAGACTCCTGTGATATTTATTCTTGATCCTCTGTTTGGCTTTTCCTCCCGAACACCAAACAGAGCATCAGGGGCTACTGTCTATACAGCGATATTTTTCCTACAATCACATTACTCACCTCAAAGCCCGTTAGAAGGCTGGTGCAGGCTTCGGTCAGTCCGCTTTTGACAAACCGAACCTTCTCTATTTCCGTGTCCATAAGCACACGATGCTCATCCACGATAGAGGCCCCTCGTAGCACCTCCAGCAGATTATTCGGTGCCTCTGGTTGGACAGAGGTCACCGATGGAACAGGCACATTCCCTCCTTGGGGGGAATGTCGTTCGCTGGACCCCGGAGCCATGTAGATCTCCGGAATGGCATCCGGCTGAGGCCCGAAGGGAACTCGGGCCCCGCCACCAGTCCCCGTGGGGACTTTTTCCCCTGTATGTCCAGCAGCCGAGGAGTCACCCTGGGACGTTGCCCCAATGGTCTTCGGAATCTCCCCCGGCCTGGGAAGGTCTTTTTGGACACCACCTCGTCATCGCCCTTGGGTGAGATGGAATGAGCAGGTGGCGGAGACATGCTAGCCATCTCCTTCGAGTCCAGCAAATCCTCTGTCGAGGATCGCGGGGAGCCATCGCGTGCCGGACTGCAATGACAAGGTTTAAGATGTGTCAATATTACAAACCGAGAAGGCCAGATGTTTTTGATTCTGGTACTCACGAGGCGGGCCGGGGCTTGGTCCGACGAGGTCGCTCCGGACTACTATCTGAAGGAAATATGCCCTAGAGGCAATAATAATGTTATTATTTTATTTCCTCATATCATGATAAATGTTTATTATTCATGCTAGAATTGTATTATCCGGAAACATAATACTTGTGTGAATACATAGACAAACCAAACGTCACTAGTATGCCTCTACTTGACTAGCTCATTAATCAAAGATGGTTATGTTTCCTAACCATAGACATGTGTTGCCATTTGATTAATGGGATCACATTATTAGGAGAATGATGTGATTGACATGACCCATTCCATTAGCTTAGCACCCGATCGTTTAGTATGTTGCTATTGCTTTCTTCATGACTTATACATGTTCCTATGACTATGAGATTATGCAACTCCCGTTTGCCGGAGGAACACTTTGTGTGCTACCAAACGTCACAACGTAAATGGGTGATTATAAAGGTGCTCTACAGGTGTCTCCAAAGGTACATGTTGGGTTGGCGTATTTCGAGATTAGGATTTGTCACTCCGATTGTCGGAGAGGTATCTCTGGGCCCTCTCGGTAATGCACATCACATAAGCCTTGCAAGCATTGCAACTAATGAGTTAGTTGCGAGATGATGTATTATGAAACGAGTAAAGAGACTTGCCGGTAACGAGATTGAACTAGGTATTGAGATACCAACGATCGAATCTCGGGCAAGTAACATACCGATGACAAAGGGAACAACATATGTTGTTATGTGGTCTGACCGATAAAGATCTTTGTAGAATATGTAGGAGCCAATATGAGCATCCAGGTTCCACTATTGGTTATTGACCGGAGACGTGTCTCGGTCATGTCTACATTGTTCTCGAACCCGTAGGGTCCGCATGCTTAAGGTTTCGATGACAGTTATATTATGAGTTTATGAGTTTTGATGTACCGAAGTTAGTTCGGAGTCCCGGATGTGATCACGGACACAACGAGGAGTCTCGAAATGGTCGAGACATAAAGATTGATATATTGGACGGCTATATTCAGACACCGGAAGTGTTTCGGGTGATTTCGGAAAAAACCGGAGAGCCGGAGGGTTACCGAAACCCTACCGGGAGAAGTAATGGCGTATAACATCAACATATAAAACCTAGGCTCGGATGCCACTGTTGGGGAACGTAGTAATTTCAAAAAATTTCCTACGCACACGCAAGATCATGGTGATGCATAGCAACGAGAGGGGAGAGTGTGATCTACGTACCCTTGTAGACCGACAGCGGAAGCGTTAGCACAACGCGGTTGATGTAGTCGTACGTCTTCACGGCCTGACCGATCAAGCACCGAAACTACGGCACCTCCGAGTTTTAGCACACGTTCAGCTCGATGACGATCCCCGAACTCCGATCCAGCAAAGTGTCGGGGAAGAGTTCCGTCAGCACGACGGCGTGGTGACGATCTTGATGTTCTACCGTCGCAGGGCTTCACCTAAGCACCGCTACAATATTATCGAGGATTATGGTGGAAGGGGGCACCGCACACGGCTAAGAGTAAGATCACGTGGATCAACTTGTGTATATGGGGTGCCTCTTGCCTCCGTATATAAAGGATCCAAGGGGGGGTGCGGCCGGCCCTAGTAGGAGGCGCGCAGGAGGAGTCCTACTCCTACCGGGAGTAGGACTCCCCTCCCTTTCCTTGTCCAAGTAGGAGAGGGGGAAGGAAGGGAGAGAGGAGAGGGGGGCGCCGCCCCTCCCTCCTTGTCCAATTCGGACTAGGGGGAGAGGGGGCGCGCGGCCTGCCCTGGCAGCCCCTCCTCTTGTCCACTTTAGGCCCATGAGGCCCATTAACCCCCCGGGGGGTTCCGGTAACACCCCGGTGCTCCGGTTTTATCCGAAACTTCCCCGGAACACTTCCGGTGTCCGAATATAGCCGTCCAATATATCAATCTTTATGTCTCGACCATTTCGAGACTCCTCGTTATGTCCATGATCATATCCGGGACTCCGAACTAACTTCGGTACATCAAAACTCATAAACTCATAATATAACTGTCATCGAAACCTTAAGCGTGCGGACCCTACGGGTTCGAGAACAATGTAGGCATGACCGAGACACATCTCCAGTCAATAACCAATAGCGGAACCTAGATCCTCATATTGGCTCCCACATATTCTACGAAGATCTTTATCGGTCAGACCGCATAACAACATACGTTGTTCCCTTTGTCATCGGTATGTTACTTGCCCGAGATTCGATCGTCGGTATCTCAATACCTAGTTCAATATCGTTACCGGCAAGTCTCTTTACTCGTTTCGTAATACATCATCTCGCAACTAACTCATTAGTTGTACTGCTTGCAAGGCTTATGTGATGTGCATTACCGAGAGGGCCCAGAGATACCTCTCCGACATTCGGAGTGACAAATCCTAATCTCGAAATACGCCAACCCAACATGTACCTTTGGAGACACCTGTAGAGCACCTTTATAATCACCCATTTACGTTGTGACGTTTGGTAGCACACAAAGTGTTCCTCCGGCAAACGGGAGTTGCATAATCTCATAGTCATAGGAACATGTATAAGTCATGAAGAAAGCAATAGCAACATACTAAACGATCGGGTGCTAAGCTAATGGAATGGGTCATGTAAATCAGATCATTCACCTAATGATGTGATCCCGTTAATCAAATAACAACTCTTTGTCCATGGTTAGGAAACATAACCATCTTTGATTAACGAGCTAGTCAAGTAGAGGCATACTAGTGACACTCTGTTTGTCTGTGTATTCACACATGTATTATGTTTCCGGTTAATACAATTCTAGCATGAATAATAAACATTTATCATGATATAAGGAAATAAATAATAACTTTATTATTGCCTCTAGGGCATATTTCCTTTAGTCTCCCACTTGCACTAGAGTCAATAATCTAGATTACACAGTAATGATTCTAACACCCATGGAGCCTTGGTGCTGATCATGTTTTACTCGTGGAAGAGGCTTAGTCAACGGGTCTGCAATATTCAGATCCGTATGTATCTTGCAAATCTCTATGTCTCCCACCCGGACTAGATCCTGGATGGAATTGAAGCGTCTCTTGATGTGCTTGGTTCTCTTGTGAAATCTGGATTCCTTTGCCAAGGCAATTGCACCAGTATTGTCACAAAAGATTTTCATTGGACCCGATGCACTAGGTATGACACCTAGATCGGATATGAATTCCTTCATCCAGACTCCTTCATTTGCTGCTTCTGAAGCAGCTATGTACTCCGCTTCACATGTAGATCCCACCACAACGCTTTGTTTAGAACTGCACCAACTGACAGCTCCACCGTTTCATGTAAACACGTATTCGGTTTGCGATTTAGAATCGTCCGGATCAGTGTCAAAGCTTGCATCAACGTAACCTTTTACGATGAGCTCTTTGTCACCTCCATATATGAGAAACATATCCTTAGTCCTTTTCAGGTATTTCAGGATGTTCTTGACCGCTGTCCAGTGATCCACTCCTGGATCACTTTGGTACCTCCCTGCTAGACTTATAGCAAGGCACACATCAGGTCTGGTACACAACATTGCATACATGATAGAGCCTATGGCTGAAGCATAGGGAACATCTTTCATTTTCTCTCTATCTTCTGCAGTGGTCGGGCATTGAGTCTTACTCAACTTCACACCTTGTAATACAGGCAAGAACCCTTTCTTTGCTTGATCCATCTTGAACTTCTAAAAAACTTTGTCAAGGTATGTGCTTTGTGAAAGTCCAATCAAGCGTCTTGATCTATCTCTATAGATCTTAATGCCTAATATGTAAGCAGCTTCACCGAGGTCTTTCATTGAAAAACTCTTATTCAAGTATCCCTTTATGCTATCCAGAAATTCTATATCATTTCCAATTAGTAATATGTCATCCACATATAATATCAGAAATGCTACAGAGCTCCCACTTACTTTCTTGTAAATACAGGCTTCTTCAAAAGTCTGTATAAAACCAAATGCTTTGATCACACTATCAAAGCGTTTATTCCAACTCCGAGAGGCTTGCACCAGTCCATATATGGATCCCTGGAGCTTGCACACTTTGTTAGCTCCCTTCAGATCAACAAAACCTTCTGGTTGCATCATATACAACTCTTCTTCCAGAAATCCATTCAGGAATGCAGTTTTGACATCCATCTGCCAAATTTCATAATCATAAAATGCGGCAATTGCTAACATGATTCGGATAGACTTAAGCATCGCTACGGGTGAGAAGGTCTCATCGTAGTCAATCCCTTGAACTTGCCGAAAACCTTTTGCGACAAGTCGAGCTTTGTAGACAGTAATATTACCGTCAGCGTCAGTCTTCTTCTTTAATATCCATTTATTCTCAATAGCTTGCCGATCATTGGGCAAGTCAACCAAAGTCCATACTTTGTTCTCATACATGGATCCCATCTCAGATTTCATGGCTTCAAGCTATTTTGCGGAATCTGGGCTCACCATCGCTTCTTCATAGTTCGTAGGTTCATCATGATCTAGTAGCATGACTTCCAAAATAGGATTACCGTACCACTCTGGCGCGGATCTCACTCTGGTTGATCTACGAGGTTCAGTAGTATCTTGTTCTGAAGTTTCATGATCATCATCATTAGCTTCCTCACTAACTGGTGTAGGTGTCACAGAAACAGGTTTCTGTGATGTACTACTTTCCAATAAGGGAGTAGGTACAGTTACCTCGTCAAGTTCTACTTTCCTCCCACTCACTTCTTTCGAGAGAAACTCCTTCTCCAGAAAGTTTCCGAATTTAGCAACAAAAGTCTTGCCTTCGGATCTGTGATAGAAGGTGTATCCAATAGTTTCCTTTGGATATCCTATGAAGACACATTTCTCTGATTTGGGTTCGAGCTTATCAGGTTGAAGCTTTTTCACATAAGCATCGAAGCCCCAAACTTTCAGAAACGACAACTTTGGTTTCTTGCCAAACCACAGTTCATAAGGCGTCGTCTCAACGGATTTTGATGGTGCCCTATTTAACGTTAATGCGGCCGTCTCTAGAGCATATCCCCAAAACGATAGCGGTAAATCAGTAAGAGACATCATAGATCGCACCATATCTAGTAAAGTACGATTACGACGTTCGGACACACCATTACGCTGTGGTGTTCCGGGTGGCGTGAGTTGCGAAACTATTCCACATTGTTTCAAATGTACACCAAACTCGTAACTCAAATATTCTCCTCCACGATCAGATCGTAGAAACTTTATTTTCTTGTTACGATGATTTTCAACTTCACTCTGAAATTCTTTGAACTTTTCAAACGTTTCAGACTTATGTTTCATTAAGTAGATATACCCATATCTGCTTAAGTCATCTGTGAAGGTGAGAAAATAACGATATCCGCCACGAGCCTCAATATTCATCGGACCACATACATCTGTATGTATGATTTCCAATAAATCTGTTGCTCTCTCCATAGTACCGGAGAACGGTGTTTTTGTCATCTTACCCATAAGGCACGGTTCGCAAGTACCAAGTGATTCATAATCAAGTGGTTCCAAAAGTCCATCAGTATGGAGTTTCTTCATGCGCTTTATACCGATATGACCTAAACGGCAGTGCCACAAATAAGTTGCACTATCATTATCAACTCTGCATCTTTTGGCTTCAACACTATGAATATGTGTGTCACTACTATCGAGATTCAATAAGAATAGACCAATCTTTAAGGGTGCATGACCATAAAAGATATTACTCATATAAATAGAACAACCATTATTCTCAGATTTAAATGAATAACCGTCTCGCATCAAACAAGATCCAGATATAATGTTCATGCTTAACGCTGGCACCAAATAACAATTATTTAGGTCTAATATTAATCCCGAAGGTAGATGTAGAGGTAGCGTGCCGACTGCGATCACATCGACTTTGGAACCGTTTCCCACGCGCATCGTCACCTCGTCCTTAGCCAATCTTCGCTTAATCCATAGTCCTTGTTTCGAGTTGCAAATATTAGCAACAGAACCAGTATCAAATACCCAGGTGCTACTGCGAGCATTAGTAAGGTACACATCAATAACATGTATATCACATATACCTTTGTTCACCTTGCCATCCTTCCTATCCGGCAAATACTTGGGCAGTTCCGCTTCCAGTGACCAGTCTGCTTGCAGTAGAAGCACTCAGTTTCAGGCTTAGGTCCAGGTTTGGGTTTCTTCTCTTGAGTAGCAACTTGCTTGTTGTTCTTTTTGAAGTTCCCCTTCTTCTTACCTTTGCCCTTTTTCTTGAAACTAGTGGTCTTGTTGACCATCAACACTTGATGCTCCTTCTTGATTTCTACTTCCGCAGCTTTCGGCATTGCGAAGAGCTCGAGAATAGTCTTATTCATCCCTTGCATATTATAGTTCATCACGAAGCTCTTGTAGCTTGGTGGCAGTGATTGGAGAATTCTGTCAATGACGCGATCATCTAGAAGATTAACTCCCAATTGAATCAAGTGATTATTATACCCAGACATTTTGAGTATATGCTCACTGATAGAACTGTTCTCCTCCATCTTGCAGCTATAGGACTTATTGGAGACTTCATATCTCTCAATCCAGGCATTTGCTTGAAATATTAACTTCAACTCCTGGAACATCTCATATGCTCCATGACGTTCAAAACGTCGTTGAAGTCCCGATTCTAAGCCGTAAAGCATGGCACACTGAACTATCGAGTAGTCATCAGCTTTGCTCTGCCAGACGTTCATAACATCTGGTGTTGCTCCAGCAGCAGGCCTGGCACCCAGTGTGTTTCCAGGACGTAATTCTTCTGTGCAGCAATGAGGATAATCCTCAAGTTACGGACCCAGTCCGTGTAATTGCTACCATCATCTTTCAACTTTGCTTTCTCAAGGAACACATTAAAATTCAACGGAACAACAGCACGAGCCATCTATCTGCAATCAAGCATAAACCAGCAAGATACTATCAGGTACTAAGTTTCATGATAAATTTAAGTTCAATTAATTTACTTAAAGATATCCCACTTAGATAGACATCCCTCTAATCCTCTAAGTGATTACGTGATCCAAATCAACTAAACCATGTCCGATCATCACGTGAGATGGAGTAGTTTCATTGGTGAACATCACTATGTTGATCATATCTACTATATGATTCACGCTTGACCTTTCGGTCTCCGTGTTCCGAGGCCATATCTGTATATGCTTGGCTCGTCAAGTATAACCTGAGTATTCCGCATGTGCAACTGTTTTGCACCCGTTGTATTTGAACGTAGAGCCTATCACACCCGATCATCACGTGGTGTCTCAGCACGTAGAACTTTCGCAATGGTGCATACTCAGGGAGAACACTTCTTGATAATTAGTGAGAGATCATCTTATAATGCTACCGTCAATCAAAGCAAGATAAGATGCATAAAAGATAAACATCACATGCAATCAATATAAGTGATATGATATGGCCATCATCATCTTGTGCTTGTGATCTCCATCTTGGAAGCACCGTCATGATCACCATCGTCACCGGCGCGACACCTTGATCTCCATAGTAGCATCGTTGTCGTCTCGCCAATCTTATGCTTCCACGACTATCGCTACCGCTTAGTGATAAAGTAAAGCATTACAGTGCGATTGCATTGCATACAATAAAGCGACAACCATATGGCTCCTACCAATTGCCGATAACTCGGTTACAAAACATGATCATCTCATACAATAAAATTTAGCATCATGTCTTGACCATATCACATCACAACATGCCCTGCAAAAACAAGTTAGACGTCCTCTACTTTGTTGTTGCAAGTTTTACGTGGCTGCTACGGGCTTAAGCAAGAACCAATCTTACCTACGCATCAAAACCACAACGATAGTTTGTCAAGTTGGTGCTGTTTTAACCTTCGCAAGGACCGGGCGTAGCCACACTCGGTTCAACTAAAGTTGGAGAAACTGTTACCCGCAAGCCACCTCTATGCAAAGCACGTCGGGAGAACCGGTCTCGCGTAAGCGTACGCGTAATGTTGGTCCAGGCCGCTTCGTCCAACAATACCGCCGAACCAAAGTATGACATGCTGGTAAGCAGTATGACTTATATCGCCCACAACTCATTTGTGTTCTACTCGTGCATATAACATCAACATATAAAACCTAGGCTCGGATGCCACTGTTGGGGAACGTAGTAATTTCAAAAAATTTCCTACGCACACGCAAGGTCATGGTGATGCATAGCAACGAGAGGGGAGAGTGTGATCTACGTACCCTTGTAGACCGACAGCGGAAGCGTTAGCACAACGCGGTTGATGTAGTCGTACGTCTTCATGGCCCGACCGATCAAGCACCGAAACTATGGCACCTCCGAGTTTTAGCACACGTTCAGCTCGATGACGATCCCCGGACTCCGATCCAGCAAAGTGTCGGGGAAGAGTTCCGTCAGCACGACGGCGTGGTGACGATCTTGATGTTCTACCGTTGCAGGGCTTCGCCTAAGCACCGCTACAATATTATCGAGGATTATGGTGGAAGGGGGCACCGCACACGGCTAAGAGTAAGATCACGTGGATCAACTTGTGTCTATGGGGTGCCTCTTGCCTCCGTATATAAAGGATCCAAGGGGGGTGCGGCCGGCCCTAGTAGGAGGCGCGCAGGAGGAGTCCTACTCCTACCGGGAGTAGGACTCCCCTCCCTTTCCTTGTCCAAGTAGGAGAGGGGGAAGGAAGGGAGAGAGGAGAGGGGGGCGCCGCCCCTCCCTCCTTGTCCAATTCGGACTAGGGGGAGAGGGGGCGCGTGGCCTGCCCTGGCAGCCCCTCCTCTTCTCCACTTTAGGCCCATGAGGCCCATTAACCCCCCGGGGGGTTCCGGTAACACCCCGGTGCTCCGGTTTTATCCGAAACTTCCCCGGAACACTTCCGGTGTCCGAATATAGCCGTCCAATATATCTATCTTTATGTCTCGACCATTTCGAGACTCCTCGTTATGTCCGTGATCATATCCGGGACTCCGAACTAACTTCGGTACATCAAAACTCATAAACTCATAATATAACTGTCATCGAAACCTTAAGCGTGCGGACCCTACGGGTTCGAGAACAATGTAGACATGACCGAGACACGTCTCCAGTCAATAACCAATAGCAGAACCTGGATGCTCATATTGGCTCCCACATATTCTACGAAGATCTTTATCGGTCAGACCGCATAACAACATACGTTGTTCCCTTTGTCATCGGTATGTTACTTGCCCGAGATTCGATCGTCGGTATCTTAATACCTAGTTCAATCTCGTTACCGGCAAGTCTCTTTACTCGTTTCGTAATACATCATCTCACAACTAACTCATTAGTTGCAATGCTTGCAAGGCTTATGTGATGTGCATTACCGAGAGGGCCCAGAGATACCTCTCCGACATTCGGAGTGACAAATCCTAATCTCGAAATACGCCAACCCAACATGTACCTTTGGAGACACCTGTAGAGCACCTTTATAATCACCCATTTACGTTGTGACGTTTGGTAGCACACAAAGTGTTCCTCCGGCAAACGGGAGTTGCATAATCTCATAGTCATAGGAACATGTATAAGTCATGAAGAAAGCAATAGCAACATACTAAACGATCGGGTGCTAAGCTAATGGAATGGGTCATGTCAATCAGATCATTCACCTAATGATGTGATCCCGTTAATCAAATAACAACTCTTTGTCCATGGTTAGGAAACATAACCATCTTTGATTAACGAGCTAGTCAAGTAGAGGCATACTAGTGACACTCTGTTTGTCTATGTATTCACACATGTATTATGTTCCGGTTAATACAATTCTAGCATGAATAATAAACATTTATCATGATATAAGGAAATAAATAATAACTTTATTATTGCCTCTAGGGCATATTTCCTTCACTTACAACATAGGCAAGAACTCCTACTTTGACTGTTCCATTTTGAACTACTTCAAAATCTTGTCAAGGTATGTACTCATTGAAAATATATCAAGCGTCTTGATCTATCTCTATAGATCTTGATGCTCAATATGTAAGTAGCTTCACCGAGGTCTTTCTTTGAAAAACTCCTTTCAAATACTCCTTTATGCCTTCCAGAAAATTCTACATTATTTCCGATCAACAATATGGCATTCACATACACTTATCAGAAATGTTGTAGTGCTCCCACTCACTTTCTTGTAAATACAGGCTTCACCGCAAGTCTGTATAAAACCATATATTTTGATCACTTTATAAAAGCATATATTCCAACTCTGAGATGCTTGCGAACCATGCCTCATGGGCAAGATGACTAAGACTCTGTTCTTCAGAACAATGGAGCGAGCAACAAACTTGTTGGAAATAATACATACTGGTGTATGCGGTCTGATGAGTGTTGAGGCTCGCGGCGGGTACTCGTTATTCTGACCTTTGCAGGTGATTTGAGCAGATATGGGTATATCTACTTGATGAAACATAAGTTTGAAACATTTGAAAAGTTCAAATAATTTCAGAGTGAAGTTGAAAATCATCGTAACAAGAAAATAAAGTTTCTACAATCTGATCATGGAGGTGAATATTTGAGTTACGAGTTTGGTCTTCATTTGAAACAATGTGGAATAGTTTTGTAAAGTCACCTCGAACACCATAGCGTAATGGTGTGTCCAAACATCGTAATCATACTTTATTAGATATGGTGCGATCTATGATGTCTCATACTGATTTACTGCTATCGTTTTGGGGTTATGCTTTAGAGACGGCTGCATTCACGTTAAATAGGGAACCATCTAAATTCGTTGAGACGACACCATATGAGCTGTGGTTTGGCAAGAAACCCAAGTTGTCGTTTCTTAAAGTTTGGGGTTGCGATGCTTATGTGAAAAGGCTTCAACCTGATAAGCTCGAACCCAAATTGGAAATATGTGTCTTCATAGGATACCCAAAGTAGACTATTGGGTACACCTTCTATCACAGATCCGAAGGCAAAATATTCGTTGCTAAAAATGGGTCCTTTCTAGAGAAGGAGTTTCTCTCGAAATAAGTGAGTGGGAGGAAAGTAGAACTTGATGAGGTAATTGTACCTTCTCCCGAATTGGAAAGTAGTTCATCACAGAAATCAGTTCTAGTGATTCCTACACCAATTAGTGAGGAAGCTAATGACGATGATCATGAAACTTCTGATCAAGTTACTAACGAACCTCGTAGGTCAACCAGAATAAGATCCACACAAGAGTGGTACGGTAATCCTGTTCTGGAGGTCATGTTACTTGACCATGACGAACCTACGAACTATGAGGAAGCGATGATGAGCCCAGATTCCGCAAAATGGCTTGAGGCCATGAAATCTGAGATAGGATCCATGTATGAGAACAAAGTGTGGACTTTGGTTGACTTGCCCGATGATCGGAAAGCCATAGAGAATAAATGAATCTTCAAGAAGAAGACTGACGCTGACGGTAATGTTACTGTCTACAAGGCTCGACTTGTTGCAAAAGGTTTTCGACAAGTTCAAGGAGTTGACTATGAAGAGACCTTCTCACACGTAGCGATGCTTAAGTCTGTCCGAATCATGTTAGCAATTGCCGCATTTTATGATTATGAAATTTGGCAAATGGATGTCAAAACTGCATTCCTTAATGGATATCTTAAAGAATAGTTGTATATGATGCAACCAGAAGGTTATGTCGATCCTAAAGGTGCTAACAAAGTGTGCAAGCTCCAGTGATCCATTTATGGAAAGGTGCAAGCCTCTCGGAGTTGGAATTTATGCTTTGATAATGTGATCAAAGCATATGGTTTTATACAAACTTTTGGAGAAGCCTGTATTTACAAGAAAGTGAGTGGGAGCTCTGAAGCATTTCTGATATTATATGTGGATGACATATTGTTGATCAGAAATGATACTGAATTTTTGAATAGCATAAAAGGATACTTGAATAATAATTTTTCAATGAAAGACCTCGGTGAAGCTGCTTACATATTGGGCATCAAGATCTATAAAGATATACCAAGAAGCTTAATTGGACTTTCACAAAGCACATACCTTGATAAAGTTTTGAAGAAGTTCAAAATGGATCAGTCAAAGAAAGGGTTCTTGCCTGTGTTACAAGGTGTAAAGTTGAGTCGGACTCAATGCCCAACCACTACAGAAGATAGAGAGAAAATGAAAGTCATTACCTATGCTCCAGCCATAGGTTCTATCATGTATGCAATGTTGTGTACCAGACTTGATGTGTGCCTTGCTATTAGTTTAGAAGGGAGGTACCAAAGTAATCCAGGAGTGGATCACTGGACAGGGTCAAGAACATCCTGGAATATCTGAAAAGAACTAAGGATATGTTTCTTGTTTATGGAGGTGACAAAGAGCTCGTCGTAAATGGTTACATCGATGCAAGCTTTGACACTGATCCGTATGACTCTAAGTCACAAACCGGATACATATTTATATTGAATGGTGGAGCTGTCAGTTGGTGCAGTTCCAAGCAGAGCGTCATGGCGGGATCTACGTGTGAATCAGAGTACATAGCTGCTTCGGAAGCAACAAATCAAGGAGTCTGGATGAAGGAGTTCATATCCGATCTAGGTGTCATACCTAGTGCATCGGGTCCAATGAAAATCTTTTGTGACAATACTGGAGCAATTGCCTTGGCGAAGGAACCCAGATTTCACAAGAGAACCAAACACATCAAGAGACGCTTCAATTCCATCCGTGATCAATTCAAGGAGGGAGACATAGAGATTTGCAAGATACATACGGATCTGAATGTTGCAGACCCGTTGACTAAGCCTCTCTCACGAGCAAAACATGATCAGCACCAAGACTCCATGTGTGTTACAATCATTACTATGTAATCTAGATTATTGACTCTACTGCAAGTGGGAGACTGAAGGAAATATTCCCTAGAGGCAATAATAAAGTTGTTATTTATATTTCCTTATATCACGATAAATGTTTATTGTTCATGCTAGAATGGGATTAACTGGAAACTTAGTACATGTGTGGATACATAGACAAATAGAGTGTCCCTAGTATGCCTCTACTAGACTAGCTCGTTAATCAAAGATGGTTAAGTTTCCTAACCATGGACAAAGAGTTGTTATTTGATTAACGGGATCACATCATTAGGTGAATGATCTGATTGACATGACCCATTCCATTAGCTTAGCACCCGATCGTTTAGTATGTTGCTATTGCTTTCTTCATGACTTATACATGTTCCTATGACTATGAGATTATGCAACTCCCGTTTGCCGGAGGAACACCTTGTGTGCTATCAAACGTCGCAACGTAACTGGGTGATTATAAAGATGCTCTACAGGGGTCTTCAATGGTATTTGTTGAGTTGGCATAGATCAAGATTAGGATCTGTCACTCCGTGTTTCGGAGAGGTATCTCTGGGCCCTCTTGGTAATGCTCATCACTATAAGCCTTGCAAGAAATGTGACTAATGAGTTAGTTGTGGGATGATGCATTACGTAACGAGTAAAGAGACTTGCCGGTAACGAGATTGAACTAGGTATGATGATACCGACGATCGAATCTCGGGCAAGTAACATACCGATGACAAAGGGAACAGCGTATGTTGTTATGCGGTTTGACCAATAAAGATCTTCATAGAATATGTAGGAGCCAATATGAGCATCTAGGTTCCACTATTGGTTATTGGCCGGAAATGAGTCTCGGTCATGTCTACATAGTCCTCGAACCCATAGGGTTCGCACGCTTAACGTTCGTCGGTATTATGAGTTTATGTGTTTTGATGTACCGAAGGTTGTTCGGAGTCCCGGATGAGATCAGGGACATGACGAGCAGTATCGAAATGGTCGATACATAAAGATTGATATATTGGATGATGTTATTCGGACACCGGATGAGTTCCGAGAGGTACCGGATAATTATCGGAGTGCCGGAGGGTTATCGGGACCCCCTAGGGGAACTAATGGGCCTTGATGGCCTTAGTGTGGAGAGAGGAAGGGCCACAAGGGGCTGCCCCCCCCCCGCCTTGGGTCCGAATTGGACTAGGGGAAGGGGGCGGCGCCCCCCTTTCCTTCCCTTCCCCCTCTCTCTTCCTTCTTTCCCCTTTCCTCCGGATGGAAGCCTACTAGGACTTGGAGTCCTAGTAGGACTCCCTCCTCCTGGCGTGCCCTACAGGACGGCCTCCCCCTCCCCTCCTTTATATACGGGGCAGGGGGCACCCTAGAACACACAAGTTTCTCTTAACCGTGTGCGGTGCCCCCCTCCACAGTTACACACCTCGGTCATATCGTTGTAGTGCTTAGGAGAAGCCCTGCGCCGGTAACTTCATCATCGTCGTCGCCACACTGTCGTGCTGATGGAACTCTCCCTCGTCCTCAACTGGATCAAGAGATCGATGGACTTCATCGAGCTGAACGTGTGCTGAACGCGGGGGTGCCGTACGTTCATTGCTTGGATCGATTGGATCATGAAGACGTTCGACTACATCAACCGCGTTACTAAACGCTTCCGCTTTCGGTGTACGAGGGTACATGGACACACTCTACCCGCTCATTGCTATGCTTCTCCTAGATAGATCTCGCGTGGTCGTAGGAATTTTTTTGAAATACTACATTCCCCAACAATAGGAGACGGACCAGCCCACTTGGGACTCGAGGCCATGCCGCCTCCAATATGCACTACTCCTCCTTGTCGGAGTCTGTCGCCTGTCCAATGCCGGTTGACGTGAGGCTGATGATGGACGTGGATGGGCCTACACTTTCCTCATGCCACTGGTAGGACACGCAGCTGGCAGAGTTCTCATTCATGATTGCATGTGCCGCCCACGCCGCCTCAACATCACGAGGGATGGCGTGAGCATGGGTGGCCTCGTAGAGCGCCCGTGTTTTGGCCACGACGTTGGGGTTCGCCGCTACCATGGCCGCTATACCTTCCTCACTCGCGCGCTCGCCATGGATTTTTCCGTCTGCTAGCCGATGTTGCTTGAGGAGGAAGAGTTTGTACTGATGCTCCTCGACATAGGCGTCGTCTACTCCTTCGCCGTAGTCTCATTGAAGTGCGCCTGCGGCTGCTCGAAAGTCAAGTCGGCGCGGGCGCCGACGCCTCGTCGTAGTCGAAGGCCATCTCCATCGTCAGGTCATCATCGGAGACCCCCGAGAGCTGGCCGACATGCTGCCCTCTAGCTACCTAGCACATCGGCTCTATCAGGCGGCTGCAAGGGCATCCACCTCGTGCTTCTGCTCCATTGAGAGGCTCTCCCACAACCCGTTCCCGCTCGCAGTCAGGGCGGATGTGGTGCACAAGAGGAGAGTGTGGAGCGGACATGGTGTGATGTGGTTTGAGCCATGAGTTAGCCGCCTTTAAATAGTGGATGCCAGTGAGGCCAAGCGTCCAGTTGTGTCAATGCGCGGGCGGCAGAGATGGTTTCTTGGCCGACATGTGTGTTTAATGGCGGCAAATGGACAGACAGGCATTGAACATGCATGTTAGATATATGTCCCACCCCATCTAGTATACGTCTCACCGACAATGAATAGACGCATACATTGGGGATGCAGCACGGGTAGTGCCCTCAGCCAGCGAGCTGCTTTAATGTTGGTGCCAGTGAGAGGTCACATCCGCTCTGGGCCAACATCAATGTGGAGCAGCCGCTTTAAAGCGGCATGAATGCGGGCAACTGGCCTCGGGCAGGAAAGGGCGGGCGAGGAAGATGGTTTTGGGTATGCCAGGATTGTCGAAAGCTGGTGTGGCAGCGGTCTAGACACCCCGCGAATCCCCTCCCCCTCCCCTCTGGTGTTTGCTTCTGGTTTACGAGAAAAAGGACGTCCAGACCGGCCAGCAAACGGAGGCGGGACCGCGTCAGATGGCAAAAAGACCACACGGTCTAAATGTATGCGGACGGTTTGAGGGTCCGCGTTGAAGATGACCTTAGACAAGTTACATTCTACTAACCCCACGGTCAGGATGTAAGAGGGCATCTGGTTTTGTGGCTATCCACCACAGGACAAGGATAAACACTTTTCCCAAGGATGCCACTTGTTTGGTTGAGGGAAAAGGAAAGAAGGGGTAACTAAATATGTGGAAATATTCTGCTAAAAGTTGCTTGCTACAGTCAGGATGTAAGTGACTTACATCCCGACCCCACAGTGGGCGAGCTATGACCAAAGACCAGTTCTTTTAATGCGATTCTGAAGAATCACGGTCCAAAGAATCAAAATCATAAAAGAAGTCATCTATGTCCCAGGAACCGCCTAAAATCAACCCAGAATCGCGGTGCAATCTAGAATCGCGGAAACTTGCGATTCTCATAATTCTAGCCAGTCCCTCAAAACAAAAAGCTTTGTTCCAAACTAGTACCCCTATTGGACAATTTGTTTACGGCCAGAATGCCACTCAGGCCTTGCCGACCGAGAGAGGCCCAAAACGACTGGTTCATCCCTGCAGCAGTCTGTGATGCTGGCGACTTGTCGTATCCTGACGACCGAGGTTTTTATTTTAGAAGAAGTTCAAAAAAGATTTTGCCCCTCGGGCCTCAGACAATCATGTTTTTGTGTCTTGCTCCCTGAAGATCCTTGGCTAGTTCTGCCATTGCCACCACCCAAAAGAAAATAAAACAGTGAGAGATCTCTTGAGCCCCGTGGGCTGGGCCTGCCATGCATCGTCACATGTCGACCCAAGAAAAAGAGCACAAAAAGTAGAGGAGAAGTGGAGAAAGCAAAGGCAGGGAGCGTGGCGCATGTGAGAAAAATAACTCACCGGCCGGCCGGAGCCTCCCGTTCCATCCTCCGGAGGTGGCGCGGTGAATTCATCCGCCACCCTTTTCAATTAATGCGTCCGAGAGGCTCCTCTCTAGAGCAGTGCACAAACGCCCACAAATTTCAACCCACTCGATATCTTCTTCCTCCTCAACTTGTTCACTGCAGGCTCTTCTTCCGGCGGACGCACAGCACACCGGCCGTGCATGCACGCATGAAGGCCGGCGTGTGATCGCAGATCGGGAGCCAGCTGCATGCATGCGCTCGCCGTGAGGTTATCAAAGCTACGTCGTCGTGATCATGGAAAAACAGGTACATGCATGCATCGATCACGCACCGCCTGGCCATGCATGGCCGATCAGTTTCGGATGTGTTTGTTGGTCACCATGCGTGGTCGCTCTGAGCAGGGAAGCAGCCACCAGCTGGACACCTTCGCTCAACTGGACGGCGGGGCGGCGCCGGAGGAGCCGATCGGTGGCGGCGCGGCAGCCGAGATGGTGGACTACATGCTGGGCCAGACGACGCCGCTGCCTCCGGGAGGGCCGCACGGCCAGGTGTCCTTGGACAAGCTCAGCTTCTCCGACGTGCTACAGTTCGCCGACTTCGGCCCCAGGCTCGCGCTCAACCAGCCGTCCGCCGACCACGACGACGCCCGTGACGACGACGAGGAGGACAGCTACTTCTTCAGGTTCCAGTCCCAGCTCTCCGGCTCGGACGACCCTGATCCCCGCGGAGGCGCAGGTATCCACCACGCGGCGGAGCACGAGGGCAGCAAGACGGCGGACGGATCAGGAGGCCCGCACGATCATGGCGGCGGCGTCTCCGAGAGCACCACGCTGGTGCAGCAGTCCGACGGTGGCGGCAGGGTAGGCCAGAAGGCTGGCGGGGAGCAGGCGAAGAGCGGGCGGCGGAAGCGGCCCAGGTCGACGAAGACCAGCGAGGAGGTGGAGAGCCAGCGGATGACGCACATCGCCGTCGAGCGCAACCGGCGGCGACAGATGAACGATTACCTCAGGGTCCTCAGGTCCCTCATGCCAGGATCCTACGTCCAAAGGGTATATGTTTGCACATCTTACTCGCTACCATTGCAACATATAGTTCATCGCTTGCAGTGACATTTCAACGAACAATTTGATTTTCATATGAATTATAAGAACCCAAACTTAAACTTATGGTAGTTCCAATTAAGCCTAAGATTTTCTTATGTCTAAGTCGATGGTGCTATATGAGACATCACGTGAGTCACGAGGGATTGAACTTTTGGTAACATAAAAATTCCAGACCTCGCGGAAATATCTATAAAAAATGAAGTTCTTTCGGATTTCGATCTATCAAATTGCACTGATTTTAAAGAAATTTGGTTTAATTTAAATTTGGTTTGGAACTAGTTCAAATCTGGACAGGAATTTCAAGGTTACAAAAAAAATCTCGCTTAAGATATGTTAGTGCGATTTGCATCGATCGTCGTGTTTTTTTTCTTCCTTCCTCTACTTTGAAGCCAACCTCAATTACTTTGACGATGTTAGGGTTAACTTGGGGTTTACATGCTCAAGGTTTTCTTTTGTTATCAAAACAAAGGGTGGCAGACGAAGCAGACTAGAATTGGATAGCCCTGAATATCATGTGTTGAGACATACTCCCATGCTCCAGCGCCATGTGGGCCGTTGGATCTCAGATCTACTGGTCATAGTGAGACTCCTAGAACATGCACACAAATATGGGACTCTCGAGGCGGTTTTTTGCAAATTTACAAAGCCTCCGACCATGATCAATGGATCTCGTATCCAATGGCCCACGTGGCCTTGGAGCATGGGAGCACCTAATATTCTCCCAAGCCGAGAGTACTATTTTGTCTTCCAAAGCATGGATTTAAAATTTGGATTTGCTAATTTTCAGTCAACACCGAGGACTGTCGATCTTGATGATGAGATTCATGCAAGTTTTTATCTTCCCCTAGCTCTGAAAATTATGACTACCCTTTTTACTGAATGAACAAGTTTTCGTAGCACGATGAACATTTTTCGAGAGTTGAATAAATTTTGTAAAATCGACAATGAATTTGTTAACTTTTAGGCGACGGAGACATAGGCACTCCCTTTAAAATTTCATAGCTAGTTACCCGCAAAAAACAAACTTAGCTAGTTAGATGCTTTTTTTTCAATGTTATCAGTCTGCCTTAGAGTTTATTTGTGTAATTTCTAAAGAAGCTAACGAAGTGCCTGATATACCAGTAGGTCCAGTACACCTAATCCATACAATATTCCCCTAAAAAACCTAATCCATACACCATACAATACATGACCCCCTATAACTTTGGTAACATATGGCACGATGCCGTGCAGGGAGATCAAGCATCCATCATAGGCGGAGCCATAGAGTTCATACGTGAGCTAGAGCAGCTAATCCAGTGCCTCGAGTCACAGAAGCGGCGGCGCCTGTACGGCGACACGCCACGGCCGGTCGCTGACGCGTCCGCCCCGGTGGTGCCGGCGACATCCATCCACGAGCCGCCGCCGCAAGGGCACGAGGCTGCGCCGTTCTACGTCTCCCCGAGCCTCTCGTTCCCCGGGGCGGGGAACGGTGACGGTGCCGCCGGAGCCAAGGTGATGATCGACCTCGACGCGTGCGGCGGCGGGCTCCGGGAGGAGGTGGCCGAGAACAAGTCGAGCCTGGCGGACATCGAGGTGCGCGTGCTGGGCGAGGACGCGGTGATCAAGGTCCTGTCTCGCCGCCGGCCGGAGCAGCTGATCAAGACCATCGCCGTGCTGGAGGAGATGCACATGTCCATCCTCCACACCAACATCACCACCATCGAGCAGACCGTCCTCTACTCCTTCAACGTCAAGGTACGCACGAGCATTCATTTTGTGTACCAACTGAATGCAGATCAGATTATCGACCGCGGGATTGAATTGCTGCTTCTGATGTTAGATCACGAGCGAGCCAAGATTCACGGCCGAGGAGATCGTTGGCGCCGTCCACCAGATCCTCAGCTTCATCGACGTCAACTACACGTTATGACCGACCCATCCCTTTACTCAGGATTGAGCTCCTGTTGTCGATCTCGACTCGATTAATTTCAAATTCTATACGTACATTGTGCGCTTAATTATATTTTTTCCTCCCTCGAGTACTTGTGCTTAATTGTATCTGTATGACGATATACACTGTTCCTTCTTCACTCTCGTATGCATGTAAACTGATTAGATGTACAATGAGTGACTCCATATATACTCTATAATGGGGTTGTCTATATGTAAGTTATCTGAATTTTCAAATATTTCATTTAATTTTTTTACCAGCCTTCGTTTGCGACCAAGAACTAACATGTTTTTTTTCTTTTTGGTGAATGAACTATTAAATTTCTTAACGTGGTGTCCCTGCTACGCCAATTGGTGAGCCTACTCGAAAGATATTCAACTCAAGTGATTAGCACACATAAAAAAGGGAAGGGATTTGGGAATAACAACTACTATTGATTCATAGAGAATGAAACAAAATTAGAAGAAAAAAAGGGCAAGCAACAAAAAAACTTATTATTAGTAGACATAATTCATGGACTGGTATTTTTTATTTTATTTTTGCGAGAATTTTTTTTTTGATCTCTTCATCTTCAATCATGGTATTAACTGCAAGAGAATGAAACAAAAGAGATCCGGTGATATTTTGATGGTTGTTAATAAAGCAACGATTGAGGTTTGAAAAATGCAGGTGGGTGATTTTGCTGTCAAAATTCATGTGTATTCGAGAGTTGATGGCTTTATTTTGGTTTTGGTGGCAGTATATGGGGCTGCCCAATCAGATCTTAAACCTGCTTTCCTAGTTGGGTTGAGTTGTGATTTGTGGCTATGAATCTTTACCCGTATTGGTGTTGGAGACTTTAATACTCCCTCCGTTCCTTTATGTAAGGTGTGTTTGTTTTTTGATAAAATTCCACAATGTAAGATGTATTTTTTTTCTAATTTCTCATAATTCCGTTTTTGACCCTCTAGGAAAAGAAAAGTATATCTCCCCCGATTGCATGTGTCTACTTCTAGAGAAAAAAGGGAATGTATCCCTCTCCCGATTGTGTGTATCTCTTCCTTTCCTAGCCTAAATGATTTACTTGCTGCTAATCAACGAATTAGACAAGAGTAATTTCGTCCTAAATTATTAATATTTATGTGCCTTGGTCATCATGCCAGAAATAATACACCTTAGATAAAGGAACAAAGAGAGTATAATTTAGAGACAGGACACGGAAGGAATGATAACTTTGACGCTAGATGACCCTTTACATTCGATGCTGTTATTGAAAACCTAGATTTGAGATAGCTCTTTCGGGTCGATGGTATAATTCGGCTAACGGTCTGTAAACAGCAACGTACGAGAAGTTGGATCATATCTTGACAAGTTTCCTCTGGTACCCATGTGGGAACTTTAGAGGAGTATTTCTGGCCAGAAACTTCCTCCTCCTCCCCCTCCCCCCTCTTTTGGATTTCGATGAGGCCGTTGATGTGGGGAACAAGACCGCTTTGTCATTTGAGTTGTCATGCATGATCCGGGCAGGAAGGACACCAAGGTTGAAGTGGAAATTTAAGATCCGACATCTGAGAAAATTATTTCAGGGCTACGCTAAGAGTTTGAGTGGTGTTTATAAGAAAGAAAAGGATCAATTGATTGCTTTCGTTGAAGCTTCCGACATTAAAGCAGAATCATTCCCTGTAAGTGCGGCAGCATATTATGTCAAGCGGGAGGTAATGCGCGAGGAGGAGATCAAATGCGCCCAACCTGCTAAGGTTAGACGCGCTTGGGAAGGGGATAACAATACAAGATTTTTCCATTTGATTGTGAGTGGCAAGCATCGGAAAAAAATCTTCCAATTAGAGCATGTTGAGAGGACCAATGTCTATAAGCTTACATCGTCAATTATTATAAGGAAATTTTTGGTTCTCTATTGTCCCATTTTGTAACAATAACAATGGATGAGGGCATTACCTACGATACACCCCAACTCTCTCCCGAAGAAAACACTGTATTGACAAGTTTTTGGAAAAATAGGTGTCGGGGCCATTGTCGGGGGTCATCCAAGGAGATATATTGCCAATGTTTGAGGACTCATACATTGATAATTTTTTGTTGTTCTGTCTTAACTTCGGTATTATTTGTTGCTTCCTAAGGAGGATGCGGTACAAATAGGGTAGTTTAGGCCACTTTGTCTGTTGAGTGTGAGCTTTAAGAGATATTTATGTGTATGACGGATTTGAATCTCCACTCTCCGTGATTTTATAGAGATACTAGATATCTTGTTGGGATACCCCATTAGCTCTTCACTCCCCGAGTCTGTATATTAGTGTGTAGAGGAAAGATGTTTATGCTGCATTGGTTCTTGGGGCAAGTCATTGAACATTTAGTTCCGACAGGTTTGGGTTGTTGATAAATGGGTGTGGTACATTTAGTGCATAGATAGATGTCTATCAACCTAGCATAAATTTACCATTGAACTGCCAAAACGTCATATATTATGGTACAAAGTGAGTATTTCACTGAAGGTTCACTATTAATGATGTTTTCATAGTCAAATTCATGTACGTGGATCTCATAAACACATACTCCATATTTTGCAGATAACACATTTGAAAGACCAAAGTGTCGATTGAAATCAAGATTCTCATGTGGTTTTATGCACCGGGGTAATCCTCATCAATCAAAATCTAGCTAAACATATAATTGGTAGGAATGTAAAAATGTTGTTTCGGTGACCAAGAGAAAATAATTCAACATCCTTTTCTTTCCTGCCTGTTTACCCTTTTGGTTTGGCGTCTGATTCGTATAGCTTTCAGTCTACCTCCGCCTAGGTGCCTAGTAGTATATCGAATTTGTTCCGGAACTAGTTGGCTCAAACTACGGATCCAGACCTTATGAACAGGCGTCCTAGGACCCAAACCCAAAAATCCACATTTTCACATGTATTTGGCTCAAACTATGTCTTACAACTGCAAATGCATACAAAAATTGCTTGCGCGAGTGTTGTTGCATCACTGGTTCACTGGCCTGTCCACATTGGCATTTTATCAAACAGCTAGTGTCCCTGCTATACGAAGCAAAAAGCCCCTAACGGTGGCCGGCGCTTCCCGGCTTTCTCGTCAGATCACGGTCGCTTCACGCCGCCGCCGGTGCCTCTGCCGCAACAAAGGTCAGCCACCGAACCCTCCTCCCTTTCCTACCCCCTACGGATGCTTGGGCTGTACTTCTTCTCTTCTTACTACCCATCCTGGATGCTGCCCTCCCCGCTCCATTGCGGCTGCTCGACGATAGGGCTCGCGCCTCTGGGCGCCCGGAATTGACCGACGGCAACCAGGGATTCCTCTTCGTCTGTATGTAGTAGTATGTGCTTGCGTGCAATGCAAGGTGCTAGCTATATCCGTGGAAAGGGGATTATTCCCAAATATCCAGCCAAGAAATGGAGCATCGTTCACAATTGAAAAGAAATGGGCAGATTGACTTGAAATGCTCCTACTTGGTTTACAACACAATCTTTTTATCAAGCTAACGAATCCGATTCGGAGGGTAATCTTTGTTACAACAAAATGAGTAAATGGCTCACTTTAATTTTCAGCCAATCCAAACTTGATCCTATCAATTTTGAACCGAGCCAATCACCTGTTCAAGGTCTGAATTATTCTAAGAAGCAATCTCACTGACGAATGAAAATATAAATACATGGCTTTCCTCCCCCTATCTATGTGTGGCAGCAGCTATAACTAACGCCACATGCTTTTCACTCCATGTAGTTTGTACACTAATATATGCCCCAGCTCCCTCTGGCACCTGCAGAGCTAGAACTGCTACCCGATGCTACCGAATTTTTTGTTGCGCTGACCTCACAAGTTAGAAGTTCTCCTTGTGGAAATGGAACCGTGTTGTTGTCGTGTGGCTGAATTCTATTGCAAGTTCCCTGAGTGTTTTTGTAAGCGTCGGAGATCCACAATAGAAAACACCTGCAGAAGATTTATGCAGCACCATCTTAGTATATATATCTTTGTAATGTTAAGTAGGATTCGACACTTAAATTTTGATCAGGTGCACACAAAAAAATAAAAACAAATGTGACTCGCCTATACGAGCATTCTTGTGGGTATTTGCCAAATCAGAGTACACCTTTCTCCAGTTTGGCCTTGCAAAATGTGTCCGGATCTGTGAAACAGCGGTCAGGAAAGGAAGCAACCATGGTGTATCTGAATCTTATTGCAGTTAACAAAGGGAGGGAGAAGGGAGGGAGAAAAAAACCTTGCTGCCGGAGACGATATCCACACCATTTTTTGCGTGTTGGAGCGATTGAACCATGGCAATCAGAGCTGACCTCGCATCTCCTTCCTCGTACACACTGGTTAGGTAGTTGTGCATCTCTATTGCATTCTGTACAGCAAGAGATTAAGTTATTTTTCTTTTACAAAACTGAACTATGTGGGACGTTGCTGTTTACTGAAACAGTTTCGGTTGAGCAGTACATCGCTATCACATTCAGCAACTTCATTCATGACACCTTTGAACCATTCAAAGGAGCCTTGTTCCCTGGTAACCCAATAGAAGTAAGCTCGGCTTGGCCCGTTGCTCTTGAAGCTGCTGCCTGCCTCCTCGTCATTCATGCTTTGCTGCTCCTGTTGAATCAAATTCATTTTAGGCTTTTGTGCATCTGCACTCATGTATGAGAAATAACTTTTAGTGACTGAGTTACATTATTAGACTTTATGTTGTGCAGGAGATCCTTCAGTATGCTGATGAAAGGAGTTGCACCAATTCCAAGGCCAATAAGGAAAAGGATGTCGTATTTCTTGTAATTTTGAGCTGGTGCACCGAAAGGGCCATCAACAAAGATCTTGGGAAATCTAAATAAAGAAAGCCAAGTCACTAAAGTTAGTGCAATATCGCCTATATACATATCCTCAAGCAATTCCTTAAGAAAGCTTAAGGTATAATCACCTAGTATTCTCGTCCGCGCCTTCTGCTATGACTGTGGTCTCAAGTCTTGATAGTGTAGCCTTCTTGGAATTTACTTCTTCTTCACAGGCCTGCATGAATTATTATACTTTTTCATCAGTTAAGTAAAATATATAGAGTGTAAGCTCCTCACAAGTTGTACTTCTTCTATGCTCCCTCCTCACTTTTTCTACTGACCTTCCCAAATAGGTTCCTTAGTTCTGTTGTCCAGTCACCTAATGTGCGGATATGTACACTCAAGTAGTCGTCCCCAGGTGCAGAGGTGATGGAGAAGGGATGCCTGCAAACATTGAAGAAAATTTTGAAGCCAAAGCCTTGGAAAACTCATAACTTGGAAAATATGGATGATGGGATGGTACCATTCAAAAGGCGAGACGTCTGGGCATTTTACAAAGAGGTACATCCCACTTTTGTATTTGAAACTTGATGGCTTCTTCATGTAAAGAGAGAGAACATTTCCTGGGTAAATTGCTGCCTGCATGACACATAGAACCATGCATAATATTACCAGTTCTCTTGTGATACTTGCACTTTAAAATGTATACTGAGGAAACTTGTATGTTGTATACTTGTAGAATCTATAGCTTACCTTGATGACAGTCACTCCATAATTCTTCTCACGAACTCTTCTGGTGGCTCTCTCGCTGGCATAGAAGATAACAGGAACTGCTATGTACATCCATCCCTGTAGAAGCACATCCAAAGTTACAATTTCAATTTATGCACATTCATAACTACTCTTGCCAAACATAATTGAGAGCAAGAGCAATACCGTTTTCTTGTACCACGGCTTGGTGAGGAATAAGTAGTAGGAGTGCATCACCAGAAGGATGTATGCAAACACCAGCAGGTGGTGGGCATACCAGAAGGAATTGAAGCCAGCCAGGTGGTGCAGTGGCGATGGCAGCTTCACGACGCTCCTCCTGAAGGAGGTTGTCGCCAGTGTAAAGGAGAATGACATTATGAGGACCAGGAGGATACCAGTCCACCCTGGAGTGCTCGCGAACAGAGTTCCCCATGTTGGTTGAACATAGTTGAAGAAGGGCCCCAGCTTCTCCTGGAACTTGTCACTTGGGCAGGAGACCAGCCTTGGGAAGTCGCAGGTCAGGTGAACAACCGTATGCATACCCGCTCCAATTGCAATTCCAACCGCGATAACCTGGATACATTGCGATCGTTAAAGGGGGGCGTACTGTGCATTGCATGATGCAGATGCCGGTAAGATGTTCCTTGTATTGTCCTGGAATGGAAATGGCACAAGGGCTATGTACCTTGTGGAAGTTTATGTTGTCGTCAAATGGTATGACGGCGCTGAGTGCAGTCGACCGGAGTGCTGTTAGCGTGTTTCGGCACACCGGGAGGAGTATGAGGGCCATGTTCAGCTTGGTCGTCTCAGCGGCACCCTTGGCGATGCAGACACAGTACCCCATCACCTCGAAGACGGCCCGATTCCTGTACTGTATGAACTTGAATATGAAGAGGGCAATGTTGGCGACCCCCCACAGCGCCAGGAACCATATCCTCTTCCAGTTCTCGTGGATGAAGTCGACGGTCTCGTGAATCTGTTTCTGCATTGGGCTCCGGTGACTGGACGGAACCATTGTCTTGGCGAGGCTGGTTGACGCCTGGTCCATCTGATCCTGTGACCCCTCTTCCATCACCATCTTACGGAGTAGCTTCTCCAGCTGCCAAATCTGCATCAGGACAGAAGATGAGCATATATGTAAGCATGCTGGTGCTGCATCAGAAGAAGATAAGTTTTCATTTCTTGGCACCTCAATGTAGCCGCGGGCATCAGGGTCCAGCTCCTCCATGATGAGCGAGGCGTAGGTCGCAGCATGTTTCTTCA